>NC_056741.1:299556415-299558915 GCF_019279795.1 Protopterus annectens | reverse complement strand
AGTGGCACGGGTGTGCCCATTGCTTAGCTATGCTTAGTTCAGCTTAAACAGCACCAGACATTAAATAGCAAGAGACATCCAACTTAAGCAATGCTGCAATAGTGTAATGGTTAGAGCGTATGCTTTATAAACAGCTATTCCCAGTTCAATCTCCACTGTAACCTATTTGTATTTTACATGTAAAAGCAGGATATAAACATTTTTTTATAATTAACCACAAAATAACATATATTTGTTAACCAGAGTACTGTAGTATGTTCAGATGTGAGGTATCAGTGTAATAAAGGTGTGAAACCCCCATATAAACACAAGTGCCCCATACAGTCAAACAGGAATAAATGTAATGAAAGCACACTGGGGGGATGTCAGGGATAGTAAACAGATTTATAATATGTAATGAATGATGAATCAATCCTATACAGCAGAGAGTCTATAAAATAAAAAATAAGAAATGCTAAGCATTGCACGGCTCTGCTTACCATGCGTAAGCATTATGTAAATATGACTGCTAAGCAATGAATAGCCCAGTTAAGTGGATTTGCCCATTGGTAAGCAATGCTGAACATGCCCCTTTAAACACTGCCAACCTTAGCTAAGCAGGTTTGCCCGTAGCTAAGCTTAGATCAGCATATTCAAAACCGTCCAATCATGGCAAAGGGTGGTAAATCAGCTGTATTTAAACCCTGCAGGCAGGAATATAGCTCATAACTGGTTGCAGCTTCCCACTGTAGGCAGTATGGCAGGAGTTGGTGAGGGCATGCGCTTTCGGGCACAGAGCTGGGGCATACAGGAGTCCAAGGTCATGGTAGGACTCCTGGTGAAGAACCATGACGAGAGACTGCTGTAGGGCCAGCACCAGGGCTCCCAATATAAAGCGGAAGCATGGGACCATCTTGCCCATGATCTTACCAGTGCCACTGGTATCCTTCGGACTGGTGAGCAGGTCCAGCACCACTATGCCAACTTGAAGCAGAGAAAGAGGGAGGCCTTGGGCCAGTGGATCCAAGAAGAAAGGCAGAGGGGTGATGTTCCAGCACTGTGTAAGTATTCATATCGAGAACTGTTTACTAAAGTCCAGCCTGTATATGTAATGGATATGTATGTCTAAATATTTCTTTATTCCCTTTACAGCTGCAGCTGAGCAGGCTGTGAATCAAGAAGCCCATGGTAGCAGGCTGCAAAGGTTGCGTAGCGAGGCTGGTGAGTAACAATCCTGCTTGTAGTAGTCATACCAAATAAATATAAAGTATTAGAAAGTCACCTGGCAGTATAACAGCCGTGTTTGGGTTGTACTGGATAAACCAGACAATATGACAATAATAGTCCCATATAGGTCATATTTCAATAAAACCATAACTGCCTGGCAGTAAGTTTCTAAATCCTAGACTGGTTGTGTTTACTTTGGTATTGCATGGCATTTAGTGTTGCAGTCTCTGAATAGTAATGTTGTGTTAGCCACTCTTACCCACACTGTGCTACATAAAAATATGTCTAGGAATGTCTGTATAAGACTGTTGTAAGTACAAGGTATGATTGTACAAACAAGAGAGTCTTGGACATAAAACACTGAAGGAATAGACAGCAGTTTTTAAATAGCTCACTTTGATGAAACTCAAATTGTTGCATTTTTAGCACACACAGCCATGGTTCGAATCCTGGGAGTGGTAGTAGTAAGCTATAGGCATAATCATACCTCTCAGCTGTACAGATTTTTGCACAATGTCCAGATAATTGGCTCATATATTAGGCCTGTTCCTCTGTCTCCCTGGCAAATCACTGGGATGATCCCAGAATTGTAGTCACTAAATAACATCATACATTTGATTCTCAGACCTCAAATCCTTCAGAAAATGTATATTAAAAACAATCCTGTTACTCTAGCAACTCTCTAAGTTTATAAGAGCAGTATTCAAAATATGTCCCTATTTGTACCCCCATGTTGTCAAGCTTTGTCTAGAATGTGTGCATTAAGAGACTGAGAGGTACCTGCATAATGTCAACTAGGAATCTTGGAATATGTATAGAAACAGTCAGGTAGTGTTAACAAACATTCCCCCCCCCACAGGTCTTTCAAATATGAAAATTGTAACTGCCTGGCAATAAAGTTTTAAATCTTGGACTGGTAGTGTTTACTCTGGTATTGTATGGCCTGACATGAAGCATTCACCAACATCTGATATCAGAATAGTACTGTTGTGTCAACCACTTTTCTCACACTGAGCTACATAAAAATATGTCTAAGAATGTCTGTATAAGACTGTTGTAATTACAAGGTCAGATTGTACAACCAAGAGAGACTTACAAAGAAATACTGAAGAAGCACAACAGTGTCTAAATAGCTCACTCTGATGAAACAGAAAGTGTTGTATCTTTAGCACACACAGCCATGGTTTGAATCCTGGGAGTGGTAGTAAGCTGTATGCATAAAAAATGTGTCTCAACTGTACATATTTTCCCAGAATGTCCAGATATTTGGCTCATATTTTTGGCATGTTCCTCT
>NC_056741.1:299433915-299551415 GCF_019279795.1 Protopterus annectens | reverse complement strand
AAGTCATGATACACACAAGTTTCAGACCCCACCACCTTCAGGACAGTCATGTTAATGTGAAATGTATCATGCACAAACTTCATAGGTTTGTAATAGGCATATCTACAATCTGTCCCTATACATCCCCCCAATGTTAGGTTTTGTCTACATGTGATGCTCTACTTTGTTGCAAGGCAGAACAGTTCAGCTGTGGGGGAAGGGATAATGTCAATAATTACATGAGATCCCCATTTTGGGCCCCTCCACCCCCATTTAAAGTACCTTTGGTCAGATGTTCTGCAGTGAGAGGTTCAGAGTGTGGATCCAAATAGGTTCAGAGGTGTGTACTAGGTTAATGGCCCTGGCATTGTGCCACCCGACCTTAGCTCCTAGTGCCTCTGTTGAGTAGAGCCACTGGAGTGATCCCCAGGGTGAATTTTCTATTTCCCATCCACTCATCAAGATTTCTCTTGGAGAGGGCCAGTGAGGTGCTCTGTTTGACATGTATGGGAAGTCTATTCCATAGCATGGGCAGTCTCTGAGTTATGAACCTGTCCCTCCAGCATGTTCTGTTGATTGTGATAATGAGGTTGAGGTCTCTGGAGCATGTGGTGCAGAGGGATTGGGATTTCTTTAGATGTAGCATTTCTAACAGAGCTGGGTCGGACATGGCTTTGTAAGTCAAGCAAAGATCGGCTCTAAGTAGACAATATGAAAAAGAGAATAGTTGCAGTTTTTTGAGTCTGTCCATACAGGGCAAGTGTTTAAGACCTAGAATCCTCTTTGTGAGGTGCTTATGTGGCCTCTCCAGTTGTTTCAGGTGTCTAGTGAGGTACATGCCAAATGAGGCATTGCACTCAATGATTGGCCTAATGAGGGAAGATTAGAGGGAGACAATGACCTCTTTCTTCCTGAATGCAAAACCCTTAGTAATGAGATGTGCCACATAGAAGGACTTTCTGACCACAGTGGCAGTGTGGTGGTCAAAAGAGAGGTTGCTGTCAACCTGTGTTCCCAGATCTCTTATAATACCTTCTGCGTTCAGTGGACTACCATTAATGTGGCAATTGAAGAGAAACAGGTTTTTCCCCAAGGGGGATGACCACACATTTTTTGGCATTGAGCTTAAGGCCATGGTTCTGATATCAGTCGTTGGTGTCATTGAGGCCTTTCTGTAGGATGTCAACATCACTTGGGGAGTTAATAATAGCTCCCAACTTGCAATCATCTGTGAACTTTGTCAGCCAGAGTCCCTTCATGTTGGCCTGGACTTTAGAGAAGTAGATACCAAACAGGAGAGGACCCATGACTAAAACCTGTGGGACTCCACTCATGACTGATCAGCAGTCTGACTTGGAGTCAGCTACTTTCACACTGTGGGTTTTATCTGTGAGCCCGTTTGCAACCCACCTAGTGATACAGGGGTTGATTCCTAGCTTAGTGAGTTTTTCTATGATTCCTGAGTGGGGAATGGTATCAAAGGCCTTGGGCAGATCAAGGTAGGCTGTATGAATTCCTTTGCCTTCATCTACAGCTCTGGTGACTGACTCAAAGAAGTCAGCCAAGTTGAGCAGGCATGATATTCCCTTCACAAAACCAAACTGTGTAGGATCCAGAGTTTGGAGATTCCCTATATATTTGTTTATTAGGTCCATGATGATGTGTTCCATAGCTTTGCATATCAGAGTCATCAGGGTAATTGGGCAATAATTCCCAGGGACTGTAGTCGCTCCTCCTTTGTGGAGAGGGATGACTACAGCAGTGCACCATTCAGTAGGGACAAAGCCTGAGGTGAGCCTGTGATTGAACAGGGCACACAGGTGAGGTGCCAGTTCACTCTGTAGTTCATGTAGAACCCAGCCAAGGATATTGTCGTGTCCCATAGAAGCTGTATTCTTGGCCTTAGACAGTGCTGTTTTAACCTGTGCAGCAGTAATACAGGGTGCCTGGAAATCTACCGGTATTGTGATTGGTTCTTTTGGGGGACAGAGGGGTAAAGTTAGCACTCAATCTGTCGGCTAGTATATTGGCAATATCTGTTGGCTTGGTATAGGAGGTACTATTGTGCAGTAGCTCAGAGCAAATCTGAGTATTACCATGGAGATTCTTTACATAACTATAGAAGGCCTTGTGGTTGTTTTTACTATCTGCCCCTATTCTGTTTTCATAGCTAGCTTTAGAGGATTTGATGAGAGATCTCAACCTTTTGTTGAGGCTGATAAGGGAGTTTTTCCAGTCTTGGGACTTCGCCTTATTCTGCATCAGTTTCCTCCTTCTGTTGTAGAGTTTGTTTATGGCAGGAGACCACCAGATTGGCTTACATTTTTTTGAGGAGAGCGTCTTAGTTCTATTGGGTATGGTGAGATTCATGCATTTGTTTACATGTTCGTACAGTGCATAGGTGTATGATTCGGCGGTCATGCAACTATTCTCCATTTGCATGGGTGCCATGAAGTTAGCCACTTCTATTTTTAGGATCCCAAAGTAAGCTTTGGAGTAGTTTTTCATGGTGGTTACCTTTGTGGGGGGTTGGGAGGGATGTGGATTTTCAAGGTGATTAGTTTGTGGTTGGATCTAACTAGGGAGGAGTTGACTATTGGTGTAGAGCAATGTTCGCCCATGTTAGTAATGATCAGGTCAAGGATGTTGTTACCGCCAGTGGGGGTAAGAATGAGCTGTTCCAGAGCATTGGAATTAATGATTTCCAGAAAGCATTGGGCAAGTGTATTGGTACACGAGTAGTTTTCCCTTTTAATGGAGGGGTAGTTGAAGTCACCCAGTATGAGAGTGTTAGGTTGGACCCTAATATTCTCCAGGGTGCTTAGGAACGTGGAGTGTGAGCCTTGGGACATGGTTGGGGACCTAAAGAAGGCTACAATCTGAATCGCTGTCTTACCCAGTGTTAGTTGCACCTGAAGTATCTCAGATGTGTTATGTTGGGCTAGCAGTCTGGAGGTGCACGCATCCTTTATGAATATGGAAACAGTACCACCTTTGGAGCTTCGTTCCAAGTTCTGGGGCTGAAAGGTGTGGAATGAGTTATAGCCTGGTAGTGCAGGGGTGCTTTTTGCTGCCTTGAACCAGGTCTCCGTTACAGCACAAATGTTGATGTTCTCCATTTTAAGGAATGCTTTGAGCGAGTGCATTTTGAGATTTAGACTTCTAGCATTGAGCAGCATAACTGTCAGATTGCCTTTGTTTGTAGCTGTTATGGTGGTAATTTGGTCTTTGAAACACTGCCTAAAAAGGCACTATAGCGGTGGCAAGAGCCTTGGCCAGTATCTAGAAGTTATACGTACATATACCCACACACACACACACACACACACACACACACACACACACACACATATATATATATATATATATATATATATATATATATATATATTCATATATATATATATATATATATATATATATATATATATATATACATACATATTTTACCTACTGTTGAATGACTGTTCTGAATATGTGTGAGAAAACAGAACACCTATCTATAGCTCAGATGGCTTAGTGGTAAATTGCTCTGGATGTGGTGTGCAAGGTCCTGGGTTCGAGACTGGCAAGGGTTGATAGGTTCATAGGTAGGTACTAGGCTATTGACCCAAGGGCCTACGTAAGCCTAGCCAACAAAATTCCCTGGCTTATGCCACCCAAGAAAGTTATTTTCCTGTGCCACTGTCGAGCAGAGACACAGAAGTGATTCCTGGGGTGTATTTCCTATTTCCCATCCACTCATCAAGATTTTTCTTGAAGAGTGCTAATGAAGAACTTTGCTTGACATAGATGGGTAGCCTGTTTCAGAGTATGGGAAGTCTCTGGGACAGGAATCTATCCCTCCAGCATGTCCTGTTTATTGTGATGACAAGGTTTAGGTCCCTAGAGCATGTAGCTTGGTGGGATTGGGATTTCTTTAGGTGTAGCATGTCCAACTGGGTTTGACATAGCTTTATATGTTAGGCAGAGATCACCTTGGAGTAGGTGATATGCTATGGAGTAAAGCTGGAGTTTTTTGAGGCGGTCAGTGTAGGGCATTTGTTTGAGGCCAGTAATTCTCTTTGTGAGGTACTTCTGTGGCCTTCCCAGCAGCTGCAGATGTCTTGTGAAGTACATTCCAAAAGGGGCATTGTACTCTATAATGGGTCTAATGAGTGTCAAATAGAGGGGAACAATGACCTCTTTTTTTCTGGATGAGAACCCTTTTATGATGAGGTGTGCCACGTAGAAGGACTTCCTGACTACTGTGGTGATGTGACTATCAAAGGAGAGACAACTGTCCACCTGGGTCCCAAGGTCTCTTATCACACATTCAGTGTTAAGTAAATTGCTGCCTATGTCGTAGTTCATGGGTACAGAGTTTTTACCAAAGGGGATGACACTGCACTTTTTGGCATTGAGCTTGAGGCCATGGCTCTGACACCAGGCATCTGTCTCAGCGAGGTCCTTCTGTAGGATGTCCACACCATTTGGGGACTTGACTATGGCTCCTAGTTTGCAGGAAAGTGGTGAAAAAGGGGGCACAAAGAGGTAAAAACAATAGGGAAAGTAACTAGGGATGTGCAGGACTGGTGTAGGAAAGGTCCATAGCTGTCCATTGTTTCTACAGCAACAGCTTTGCATATATACTGAATTTGGAGGAATATTTTGTCAATCAAAACCCTGAGAGAGGGTGACACGTGCGAAATGGACAGTTATGCATGGAGCAAAATGCTTTTTTGAGAACAGATTGCCCTTTTTTTTTTGTAGGGTGAGAGTGGGTTGTTGGGGAAGGATAATAGGTACATTTGGGGAGGTAGGTTGGGTTGGAAGACAGACAAGACAGACAAGACAGCATACAGGGGTGGTATATGACACATGTGGGGGGTAAACACCTTGGACGGGGAGGGGTGTTTGGAAATCGGAAGCCCACGAGCCCCTAAATGGAAACAGTGGGACTGAGGTTCCCCACCCATGGGCAGTCACCACTGCACCTTCATGGCCCCGATGGTGGCTGTGCTGGGGGCTGAGCAGGAGGGGCAGGCTGACCATCTAATTGAGTCACATGGCCCTCAAGCTGGTGTAGCAGATCTCCACACTCCCTTTCGAGCTTACTATGCATGAATCCCTAGACCTAATTTTGGTAACAGGATCCTGTCCACGCGTGCTCTTAGGGGTGGGACCATCCCCATCCCCTGAGGCGGTTCCACCCGGAGGTGGTGCAGGACCAGTGGATGAGGAGGTCTTGGAGTTGTTCCCAGACATGCTGTGGTCCAGTGCCATGGCCAGATGAGGTGGGAGAGGTGAGTCCGCTGGGATCAGCCTTCCCAAATGTGCTATGGTGTTGCAGTTTTAGAACATATGTGGGTTAGTAATAGTCAACACAATCCAGGATTAGTTATAACAGCATGCATAGATATTCTGATTAACCCAAAACACCAGATTTGGAACAGCTGCATAGCAAACACAACACAAGCAGATATGGAACCTCAGTGGCCATTACAACAGCAGGCAAGTTACATTGATAACAACAGGTCACCAATGATAGCATTTCAACATGGAAAATTATTAAAAACACATTTCCATATTTGTTGAACAATAGGGCATATGTCCCAACAGTAGTTTTGGTGTAAACATGCCCATTGATTTGTATATTTAGATTATTGTGCAGATATGGTGGGGGGTAGAGAGAGTTGCCAATAAACAACTTATATATCCTTGCAGTATAAGGTCCTCTGACCCTTTTTCCTGTTTATGTCTTCCAGGTACTATGTCAAGGGAACACCTTCCTGCTTTCACAGTGGAAGAAAACAATACGATTATACATTTTGTGGTACTCTGTCATGCCATCTTATTTGGGCAAAAGGCTCATGATCAGCAGGAGAGGACCACCTGTGGAACAAGCTCATCCACAGGGTGAATGATATCGGCCTGCATATCCACAGTTATGAGCAGGTGGCATCGAACCATCGACCTGATCTGCCACGCCCATCAGCATGCTACTGCTGTTAGGAGGGACCAGCTAGCCACAGGTGAGGGTCATGCCATCCAACCCAACTGACACATGCTGAGGAGCTCTTCGCCAGCAACTTGCAGATAGCATTGTGGAGGTGGGTGCCACCCACACAATGGCCGAGGAGCATCCAGATAAGGCCCAGGGTGCATTAGTAGACCACTGTTGCTTATCCATCTTCATCTGTAAAGTATCTACATGCATATGTCAGAAAAGATAGTCTGTTGTGGCAGTGTAGTAATGAACAGATGTGCATAATCTCTAGTATTGTGGGTTTGTACTGTTGATGTACTGAAATGCTGCTCCCACCCTGTACCAATGCCACAGTTGTGACTACTGACATTATGTCTCTCACACAACTATGTAGGTCCATCTGGTATACATCTAGGGCAACAACCTGTAGCTGGTGAGTATGGAGTTGTTTTGTTCAGGTTTGCCAATACACTGGCCTTGTTATGGCCATGGTATTTCCCATGCACACATTTAACACACCTACCCATAATGCATGCTGTACATGTTCACTCATTGTTTCTGTTAACTGCACTGCATCACAGTGGTCACCATGGTGGCATATCTGAAAGGTATGTAAGAGTCCTGCAGTATACCTAAAAACCTTTCAGTGCAAGATGTGTGGACAGAGATGAACATAATGGTGGGACAAATGGCCAACAGTAGGGACATGTCTAAAACATCACCCTTATACAGTTATCCAAATAACATATTGTGGAAGCAGCTTGTGAGGTACTGACAGCATTCACTCTTCTTGGGTACACACCTTCCACCAAGTGCAGGACCTCAATGTCACACCAAGTGATGGTCTGCTGTCTAAGAAGTATGTCCATGACATTTGCCCACTCACCTACAACAGAGGTAGCCTTGGCTTGCACACATCTTACAAACCATGAAATGGATACCATATCTGAAAGTTAGCACTCAGGAGTGGGAGTAGTCTTATCTCACCATTGCATAATAACATGGCAAACAGGGTAGACAGTCATGTATGTGTGTATGAAGTATTGGACAACTTCAGTGTAGAAAATAAACAGATGCCCATACAAGACAGATGACAACACATGTTGCAAACTAGTAATGTAGGCTGCCCAGAAACATGCAGCAACACTGAGGGACTTGCAGGAATGTCTAGCAAGTACTGCCTGTGCAGTACCTGTGTCAACAATTGCCTGGAATCTGCATGCTTGTGGCCTATGGGTTAGGGTAATCAGATGGTAGAGTTTTTCCACAGGAAACATCCTCTAGGGCTCTCTACAGGTAGCATATGCATAACATCAAGTATTCCAATAGGCATGTGCTGCAATGTGTAATGATGTAGTGAGACCAAGGCTGAAACCTACAGACAGTATTAATAAAGATACATGTGGTGCACAAGCAACACCTCACCCCATCTCAGGCCTCTATCCCCATTTTTACCTTGCTGGTGCCAGTGTACACTTTTAGGTTTTCTGTTCATTAGCAAGGACTAGGCCGGTAGACATGGCGTTCTGAATTTGGAACACTGCAAAATAACACTCATGTGTGGCCCATAGTTGTCAAGCATCTACAATAAGGCTGAGGATGGGGAGGGGTGTCATCCTGAAACACTACAATGTACTGAAGCATACATCTAAAGCTCCCTAGGAGTGGCTGCATCTGAACACAGCATAGGTCATGAATTGTGCCAGATATAACCCTGACTCCACAGCAATAGTGAAGGCACTGTGTGACCTCCAAGGGCTGTGCACATGAGCTGACCTTGCAGCCTGGCAGAGTTTGGGGACATTTGTAGGGTGGTGTCACCAAATAATGGTAAGTGAGGATGGGCCATGCTAGTATACCCCTTCCTGAAATAGTCACTGCTATAGTTCACTTAACAGGTGGTGCAACAAACCATTGTGTTCAGGGTGTGCACACTTATGCAACCCACATATTGTATGCATCTCATTCAGCATCTGCACGACTGACATATTTGTTTGATACTGCATTTTATTGCACAGGTCATATGCGACATATCACGTGTGTCTGTAATGTTAACATATGCAGTATTGTGGCCCCATTGCATATCATGGAAGAGGCTGGCATGTCAACAAGGGTGTATACACTCCTTATATCCACATTAAGTTTTGAAGGTTTTCAGTGTAATTGGATTTTATTGCTCATACATGCACTGCTAATGATGAGATCTGCAAATCAGAGGTCAGGCATTAACTACTGATATCAGTCCTGATATCATCCCAGGTATGTGTCAAAGAAACACATAGGGGCTTTGAGCAACAGAGCAGACATAACTGCCACACATATACACATTCAGAAATGGGGTGTGCACTCGTGAGGTATGGTGCACAGTACATGCCAGGGTGCTGTACAGGTGCACAGCAATACTGTGTACATGGGTGCAGTGTGTTCCATGGGAAGGGGCATCACCTACTAACACAACTTATGCATCACAGAGATGTATAATGTTGGTAACAAGGATTGAGTATAGCTACAGTGCATGCCATTGAGTGCCATGTCATGCATGTTGACTGTTGGGTAATGAGAGGTCTGTGTAATATCTTTGTGCCACCTCACTTGTAAGTGTGTGTGTGTGTGTGTGTGTGTGTGTGTGTGTGTGTGTGTGTGTGTGTGTGTGTGTGTGTGTGTGTGTGTGTGTGTGTGTGTGTGTGTGTGTGTGTGTGTGTGTGTATATGTGTGTGAGAGTGTATGTACAAGTAAGCAGTAACGTACAGGCCTTAAATCACATTTTTTGTTTTCCCCTCACAGGTGGCGAGGTGGGTCAGGGTCCCTCCTGCAGGCAAACTGATGTTAGTGTCCATACAGACTCTGACAATGATGATAGGTGTGGTGAAGTACAGGCAGGGTTGTCAGGGACTGAATCTGTGTCTTCGGTTGACATCCCACTTTTATCCACCTCATCCCCACATACAGTCACAATGCCCATACATACCTCATCACCAGTGGCCATAGATGAGGGACAGCTGGTGGGTGCTGGCATGGGATAGGACAGTGTGAGGACTATGGCAAGTGTGTCTGTACACCAGCCATAGCTGGATGACTGGCGAGGTACCACACAGACAGATGTACAGGGGTGCTCGTAGGAGGGCTGCTGATGATCATGCCCCTGGCAGAAGTGCCACAGTAGATGTCACCAGACGCATGTTTCAGGCCATCATGGAGGCACAGGCATGTATGGAACAGTATACCAGACAGAGTCTGAAGCTCCAGAGGGCTACTCATTCTGCTGTACTTGACAACATCTGCGATCTTGCAAGTGCCCACCCTTATTTTGCAGAGGTCCTGGTTAGATGGTTGGGTGAGATGGTGGGAATCCTCGACCATGTGGTGTCTGTGTTGGAGCATGTGGTGGGAGCTGGGCATCATCCACATGGACGTCGGTCAGCAACACCAACAGGTGGAGGTCTACGTATACATGCAACAACTCACAGCCGCTCCTGTAGTAGCAGTACCAGCACCAGCACTGCAGGGAGGGGTGCTGACCACACCACAACACAGTAGGCCACATGCATGTGGTCCTTTCCAGTCCCAACAGGGGCATGGATGCAGCAGACAAGTGTCATCATCAGGGAGAGTACCATATCTGGGCTTCCATGGCCACAGACAGTGAACTGTACACCCTGCCATGTACATTCTGCAGCTGTCCAACAAACTCCCGTATAGGGCAGCCACATGCCAGGACTGTGTGCATACATACACACACACATTACCAACACAGCTAGGGTACCTCCATACCTACACACACCACATCTGCAGAGCCCAATTGTTAAAGAACCCCCTAACATACACACATGATGTAAACCAAACAGCTCAGCCTAGGCCTCTGGCAAACCCACCACACACCCTGTGCATATGGTGATACCTGTGCCACATCCCTGTCATCCATACCATTGATGCAGGGACATGCTAATATGGTGCTGATGCATAGTGTGAATGTACTAAGGTTTTGCAATGTAATGCTGTTTAACGTGTTTTCAGTTGGTATGTTTAATGCTTACATGTCAGGGTATGTAGCTGTCCAGCCATGATTCATTATAGCTGTTATTAACACTGAGTGATTGTGGTCTCCATAATGTATTCTGTTTGTGTTGTAGGTGTCTGTGTGTCAGCAGGATGTTGGTCTGCTGTCCTTTCCTATAAAGGGTTTGGCACTGTGGTGACCCATTGACTGTGTCATATCCTGGGTACAGCTAATCACAAGTAACAGGTCTGTATAACAGTTACTGCATGTGCCACATGGCTGATAGGTCTGAGGGGTGTATACAGGTGAGTGCATGGTGACTGATGTCAGCAGATCTTCTGCAGTGGAGAATGGTAAGTCTACTGGGTGGCACACACCAAATGTTTGTGAATAACACACACACACAGAGGCTTTGTGTTGATGCAATACACGGAGAATAAGGTACACATGGATGTACTTAATTTTGCAGTGAACTCAGTTTGGCATATGTAATTCCACCAAGACCAAATAGCCAAAACATCACATCAGTAAATAATCAGTCTGCCAGTTCAATGTCATTTACGATGGTAATGGCAGGGTATATGTCCTCTTCCCCAATGTAGTGCAATCCTGGAGTTTGTAAACATAGGTGTGTCATGTGGGTGGCACAGCCCCCACTTTGGAGGGTGTGGGGTGGCATAGAACCACACATAGTGTGTTTAAGAAATACTTAACCTGTTAACATAAACTGTACAGTATAACAGCAGACTAAGCGGGGGAATACACACAACAATAACTCCAATGTGGGTGGCTGTGCTCACAACAACCACACCCAACTATATATACCAACACCAGTATTGCTGTACAGCTGTACAGTGGGGAAGAGGGCATTTCCACATCCGCTACTAGTTTTGATGGAATGAATTTCCACAAGATGATTCCTCTGAAAGGTTACCTTTTGCCAGGTCGTTCTGAGACAAATGATCTCTTGGGATATATAATTTCTGCAAACTAAAGTAGATCCCTTCACATACACACACACACACTTACTTTGTAACACTGAGAGTAGAACCCCTACCTATGTACTTATTGCTACTAATGTGTTTGGCCTTAATTGCACACACCACAGAGCTTTTAGGATGAGGTTTGTCTCGAGTTTCCTGTTAAGTGAAGAACATTGCCAGGCCTTGTGCAGTATGGTAATGGGGGATGCACTGGGTGTTAATGAACAATACATAGTATGACATACTGTCATATACACATTGACAAACACATACAGTCATAGACATGTTTGACAGACCTGGGTTTAGCAGTGCTAACTACCTTGCCAGTGAGTCCATACTGTTAGGGAGATTTTGCACACAGTGCATGCATCATTGGGCTGGATAGTGTAATCAATTACCTGTATGGTTGATGGTGACAGCGGTCCTCATCCAGCAAACCTTGGGACATGTACTGGGGGTACCATGGTGTAAAGACAGTATACACAGCACACACACCCCACATTGGATATTGTACTCACTGAAACCCATGATAATGCTCTGACATACCCACAATCACCAATTGACCAGGACTACAATACAAACCCTTGTCTATCTAATCAGTGCTACTACAGGGACATGCATTTATTGCTCATGCCACAGGGATAGTAGGGTGAGGGATTGTCATGGCTCTCCTAATGTCACAACATCACCATCCCTTATAATGTTTGGCAAGGTTTATTGTATTTGGAGAATGTGGCCTCAGTATGCTGTCTCATACAAATGTGCACAATCAGACACAATTACACACATACACACACACACACACACACACACACACACACACACACACACACACACACACACACACACACACACACACACACAGTTGCCATAACTCAGAGGGTAACCCACTCCTATCTACCCATTTGTAGAGCAGTGTTATGCTGGTACTGCAAGCTCCAGGTAGCCCAAAGGGTGAAGAGTGTAACAAGGTACATTTACTGTGAATTACAGCAGCAGCCATTTCTAAGTATAGCAATGGGGGTGCAGTGGGTGAGAAGGCCCTCAGAGGATTTTGAAATACAAGTTTACAAACACACAGACACTGTTATACTCAATAATGCACACACACATTTGTCAGTACTGAGGTCCATAGGTGTAGGGATTCCTAGGTGTGTACCAGCCTAATGTCCATGGAGAGGTGACACTATTACCATGCCACCTGACATTTGTCAGCAGGCCACCTATCAAGTGATGCCACATAGGTGATCCCCAGGGTAACAGTTAAAGTCAGCATCTACTCCTCTGGTTTTCTCTTGCAGAGGGCCAGTGAAGTGCTCCAATTGCCATGTATGCAACATATATGGCATAACATGGCCAGTGCCTGGGTTAGGGACATGTACCCAAACATATTCTGTCGACTGTGGTAGTCTGAGGTATCCATGGCATGTGGTGCATACAGAGTAGGGTTTCCTAGATGTGGCATTCATAAGACAGCTGGGCAAACATGTAAGTTTCAGTCAATCAGAGATTGCCTGTAAGCAGCCAAGATGAATACCTGACACCTGCACATCTGTACAGAGGACAGACGGAAAATAGCTAGCCAACAGGTCATGCATTAGGATGAATATTCTGACAGACAGACATCTGAAACTGATAGGTATGCCATTATTACACGACAGCAGTCCTCAGTGACATGTCCTAAACCATAGTAGTCTACAGCTAATATCAACATATTAGATTAATATCCAATAGAAGATGCATAAAAACATACAGGTTAAACACAAAGAGCACGATAGTTGGTACAAAGAGTCCAGCTTTGCATGCAGGGGCCTGTGGTTCTAGTACTACAATCTGCAATCTACTCTTACTTGGAAAAGCACTGTTAAAAGTGGTAATGTAATGATACAATACATGCATGTGTGACTGCATAAAACCTGGGATACTACCCAAGTATGAAACACATACAAAGAGAAAAGATTGTGGCACTACCCATGTATACTCAGGTGTTCCATACAGTATACTCACACCCCTTGCTACTGTAATGACAGCACATAGAAGCTTAATGACAGCACATAGAAGCTTGTTATGTACATGGAATTAAATACATTAATTAATCATGCTATTTTATCAGACGTGAATGTGATCAATGGTTACCAGGGCTGAGCTATGCTTAGCAGGTGTAAGCATTACTTAAATGTAAATGCTAAGCAGATTTGTGCACTGGTAAGGGAAGCTTACACGGTGTATGCACCTATATAGTTAACCGTACGTTAGCAGTGCTTACCGTCACACTTACCCACACAAACCTGCTTAAAGCTGCTCAAAACTGCCTTAACCACTCTGTATCAAACAGTCCTTGTTCTGCCTAGCAACAAAATAAACAGCCCTTACAGGTCTGGAACCCCAGTCCCTGTATACTATAGTTACAGTAGTTAACCACTAAGCCATCTGAGCCAGGAAGATGTGTGTCATTTTTCAAATATATCATTCAGTACACATACTGAATAGTAGTGAAAATCTGCTTTGACTACTACAATTGTTTAGTACTTGTAAGTGAAACAGGTGTTGAATCAGTCATGTTCTTATATGTAAATATACACATAGATTAATATGGTGGGATACATCTGCGAAGGTATACACAACACCCATGTTTACACATAAAAGGATATATATATATATATATATATATATATATATATATATATGTTTATACATATAATATATATATATATATATATATATATATATATATATATATATATGTATATACATATTCATACACACACACACACACACACACACACACACACACACACACACACACACACATATAAAAATAAAAATATGAATATATGTGTATGTATACATATATATATATATATATATATATATATATATATATATATATATATATATATATATATATATATATATATATATATATATATATATATGTATATATATAAAACGTATGCCCATGACATGTAGTGGTGTCATACCTCAGCACCATAACTCTCTACCTGTTACTGGAAGGGAACATAACATAATGTATTGCGGTTATAAATGTAGAATGTTGCTACAGTGACAGAGGTTGTGTCAACATACATGTTGTGAAGGAAGACTCTCCTGAGACTGACATGTACGCCATCAGTTACTGACAGACATCATAAAATCATCATAATGAAATACCACACTAATCACAGTAATGATCCTATGGAATACAGAAGCAATATGAGCAGTAAACATGGACAGTCTGAAACAATATGGTCAGTCAGGAGGTATACACAGAACGCCTTAATGCAAGAAATGTGGAATAAGCCTGACAAAGGGGATGTTTAGAGCCATGAAAATGGGGGTATATCACAAATACTGGACTAGATATGCTCACACAGTTGATGCATTCACATGCTCCTGTCTGTCCTAACACATATTAACTGGAGGAGCAGAGATCCCAAGCCACATACTTCACTCTAGTTAGTGACATACATCTTCACACCAACCCACTGCTTTGTCAGAAATACACAACACGTATGGTGGCCAGGCAACAGTACATCTGACAAATACCTGGACATAACATCACACTAGGGTAAATACACTACACTGCTAGGCATGTCACCAAGCACTGTCTACACTACAGGCAGACTGCCACAACACTAACCCAATTTACCTATGGGGGAATACACATGTAATTGCAAATATAGCAAGCACTACAGGCATGTAACAGCATAGGGTAAAAGACATCAGTGTGAAAGTGCATACCCACAACTGATCTCAACACAGTCAAAGTCACATAATGGTAAGCCTAAGTAATAGTACAGTCGATGGCATGTGTGCACAAAAGTCATCATCATGTTTGCCACTCACACACTAACCCTACATATACTGGCCCAATTCACAGTGTAGTCTGATGCCTGACTGTGGTATGGGACATGTTTTAATCTGACCCTACAAACATATAGACTGACAGGGTATCAGAAACTGGAGCAACATGCACTGTCAGATGGAACAGGACCAAGAACACTGACATCTACCCCAGTCTGTACACAGGCCAAATAACATGATCACAGTACACTGCTACATAATACAGACACTCTGTCAACAATCACCATAAGTACACAGACCTCAGTACTGTACAGACTACTACAGAATATCCAGGTTTTGTCCAGAACTATTAGGCCCCCTTTACATTACATGTCTGACAGTCTGATATATCACAGACTTGATATCAGGAATTATGTAATTAAATAATGGTTGTTATGTCTTTCAGCTTTTCCCGGTTAGGGGTCGCCACAGTGGAACTCCGGTCTGCTAATGATTGGCAGTAGATTTTTACATGCCGAGTTGCCAGCTCTGATGCACAACCTTCAACGAAGGTATGCCCATTCATGCATGTCTCCACACAGAAGACACTCTAGCTGAGAATCGAACAGGACAAAGTCATACTGTGAGGCGACAACGCTACCGCAGCACCACCACCGCAGTTCATGTAATTAATACTGTACATATCCACCTCTTACTGCATGACATATGAAAAAAGAGTGACAGACTTGGGATAAAGAGACACAAACACAGGGTCAATACTGACATATTGCAGTTATAAACTGAGAACATTGCTGGTGTAACAGGGTTTGTTGCAACATATCTCCTCTGAGGGATATGAAGTCAGTAACACACATGGGTGCTAGCATTTCCTGAGTACAATAATCAGAGTATGCTACTGCATTTATGAAGACAGAAAATGTGTGAGTAAAACACAAAATATCAGGCACCAAACTCTGGCTAGTCTACAGATAGCCCTACAGGTGAGAGTTTTATCAACCACATAACACTGTCATGCCAGACTTTAAATTATGCAGAGCAGCCATATCCACACAAACCCTGTTAAACCAACATTACTTCAAATGTAGAACAGCAATATTTACATTCTGTCCCCAAGTCTGGAACATGCCCCTTCAGTTTTTTGGCCTGTCTCCACAGTGTTTGTTGTAAGAGGTATTTCCAACTACCCTCTGTGATGCTGTTTGTCATACACCCACACGAAGTCCTGCTCACAGTGAGGGAGAAGGGCCAACACCCACTTGCACTGCTTACTTATAGAGGTGTGTATCCATGCAATTGGCTATAGGAATGATACCACAGGTGTTCCACATGCAATTAACAAGTGGAGGACTCCAATTTGTGCACAGACCATCAGGTGATCATGAGCATTACCTACCAAAGTCAAGCTGCTGCCTATGCAAAACAGATGCATTTTTCCACATCTGCCAGAGAGGGGGTGAGAGAGAGACAGAGTGAAAGAAAGACAGGAAGAGAGAAATTGTGTTTGACAACTGGTGGCCTTGTAATGCCACATTGGGACATATGGGTCTTGAATATGAAAATGTAGCAAAACCCAACCTGCAATGGATCCTGTTATTTACACAATCACACCAACATATACACACTTGCCAGTACTTAGTTTCAACCCCCTACCTAGCTATGTACCAGTACTATAGTTTTATGCAGTTAACGCAAGAGCCACAGCAGTTATATGCTAGAGAATTGTCCAAAGGCATCTTTGAAGGTGACTGACATCAGCTGCAGTGCTAAAGGAGGGGTGAGGGAAGGGCAGTAAGTGTGAATGACCACAAAACTAGGTGTCAACAAAGACTCACACACTTTTTCACAGTTGCCAGGACCAGGATTAGAACTCCTACTTAACTAGCTTGCTATATTATGGTATTACACAGTTATCACAAGCATTGTGGCAGTTATATGCTAGAGAGCTGTCCAAAGGCATCTTTGAAGGTGACTGACATCGGGTGCAGTGCTAAAGGAGGGGTGAGGGAATGGCAGTAAGTGTGAATGACCACAAAAACAGGTGTCAACAAAGACTCACACACACATTTTCCAGGACTAGAATTAGAACTCCTACCTAAACAGTTTGCTACTCTATATGATATTACACAGTTATTGCAAGCACCACAGCAGTTATACATCAAAGAACTGTCCAAATGCATCTTTGAAGGTGACTGACATCAGCTGCAGTGCAAAGGAGGGGTGAGGGAAGGGCAGTAAGTGTGAATGACCACAAAACCAGGTGTCAACAAAAACTAACACACCCTCACACGCATATTCACAGTTGCCAGGACCAGGATTAGAACTCCTATCTAACTAGCTTGCTATATTCTGGCATTATGCAGTTATTGCAAGTGCCACAGAGCTTATAGGACTGAGACATGGCCAAAGGGTTATTTCAAGGTGACTGACATCAGTAGGAGTGGTAACATGAGCAATGGGAAATGCAGTGTGTGTGAATGGGCCATCAATCACTCCTCTGGAAACACACACACACACACACACACACACACACACACACACACACACACACACACACAGTCACACACAACTTTACATTTGACAGAACTGAGTATACAAATGCTATGTGAATACTGGCTTTTACTATTGTGTTACACAGTTATCAGATGCACCACAGATACTATAGGGCTGAGGGCTACCAAAAGGAATGTCTACAGTGACTGAGATCTGCACATAATGCAATATTGGCCATTTGGATGTGTAGTGGGTGGGACAGGCCTTATAATGGACTTTTATCTATCACTGTCTGTCTCTCTCTTCCCCACATCTGTGTGTGTGTATGTTTGACACATTATAGTGTGTTAGCCTTGGGCATGTGTGAGTATTCCTATCCAATGTGTGTGTGAAGCATAAATGGTGTACAATTTCATGTGTGTGCACAGACATCTGCAAATGACAGATATGTATAGTCCACTGTGTTGTCAGACGTGGGCTTCATTTCTCTTAGTGTAGGAGTATGCCCAGTATGACCTTCAGTATTGAGTAGGTAAATTCATTCCAGATAGGGTTGTACTCCAGTCCAGGGTTTGGTGTTCTCAACCTACACTTAGCAACCTGTTTCTGCAGAATATCTGTAGATAGGTTGACAATATGGAATCACAATTGGCGACAGCTAGGGGGATACTGTAACTATTGCTGTCTGTGCTGCTTGTATTACATGGTTGGTGTTAGCAGAGATAGTCAGACATATGTACTGTTTTACACTGTTATGTATTATGTATTATGTCATCGACTACTGACAGATATAATTATATGCTCACAGTTATTTACTTGGAAATACAAGTTGAATGAGTCCAGTATTGTGGTCTGCAGCCTACACATTATTGTATAATCCTGCCATTGTGGAGGGGTAGCTACAGACACTTGCTGATGGGTCTGTGTAAATGGTCCAGCACCTTGGTAGTATGGTGGCTGAGGATCCCCTTGTTGTACATATATTGACTTAACAGAATGGCCATATCCTGCTTTGGCCATACCTCTCAGCTGTACAGATTTACCCAGGTTACCCAGAGGCAGGGCTCATATATCTGGTCAGTTTCATGTCACATTTTGGTTTACGAGCAGGTTTGAAGCCACCCATTACTGGTTTGGAGGCAGGGGTAGTATGGACACACATCAGAGTTTCCGACTTCACACACGCCATGACATCCATCCATCTACACCCTCCAATCTGTTATTCTATCCTCGTCCTAACATTATGTGAGTGATATCTGGGAAGTATCCCTATAGTTGGCCCAATATCCCAGCAGTATTTATGGATTGGCCTCCAGTTCTTGCAGTAAGACATGGGGGGCATGCTACTGGGATTTGTCAATATGGCTTTACATTTGTGTTCTGTTGACTGTGTTAGTTTATTATTTGGGACCCCATGAGACACCATACATTGGCAGCACAGGTGAGGCACAGGCATTTGACAGAAGACTATAGGTCATCTGTAGCAGGCCAGTGCATTTAGTCACTTCTACATTCCCAGGCTGCAAGCCAGTGGATTCCCCTGGGGTGACAGGGTAAGTGTTTGATGTGTTAATTGCAATAGCTCCTGTACATATTGACCCATTGGTCTGGATGCATGCAGGGAGCTGCTTACAGCTAGGGACACACCTGCATAAGTCTTCTTTTTAGCATGATGCATTCTGTGAGTATTCCCATACAGAAGTGGGGTCATACTGTACTCATTCCCAACAGCAAGGATATGACCTGTGATAAACCTGTGGCTGATGGTGGGGTGAGCTGAGTGCATATGTGTGATATGGAAACTACTTGCAGCTAACTCACAGATATACCTGGGACATTCCCCTTATGCTGCCTTGTGCAGCGACATAGGCAGTCTCTCATTACTTCTTAACTGTGCCATTTGTGGTCTGCCAGTGATTGTTCAGACTACATCAGTATTCCATACTACACAGGCAACTAATGTGCTGGTAACCTGTATGTACAATTCCAAAGTTGTGTGCAGTTGACAGTTACATTTTATCCACTCTGTCTAGGGTACTTCCACCTGTGTACTGTGTGTATGTATGAGCCCGCATTCATGGCATGTCCATCTTTCAGACAGTGACAGATACTGACATCTGGACAGTGAGTAAGGATGACTGCTGACATGGGTATTGCTGAGAACCATTGGGGTTGGCTCTGCAGTTGTCAGAACATGGCCCTGTCATCCACAGTACTGCCCATAAGCCACCAACACACAGCCCTCCATGCCTACAAGCTGACCACTTCCACACAGTATTGAACACATGACAACCTAACACATGGACCCCTGCATATTGTACACATGCAACACTCTATCCTGTAGATTGGGCCAACTCAGGTAATCTGTGCTCCACTGTTATTACACATCACACTTACATGTTACTGCATTTCTACATAGGATTGGGGCCACACCTGACAACTTTAAACATTTGCTATGACTGTACTGGTATTTCAGGTACTCTGTTGGCTTCCATTTCATTTTGTATTCTGACCTATCATGCCGACTGGAGGCATATCAGTAGTGTACAGATCTTAGGTTTTATTAACCTACATTTCAGTTTCAGACTTCTTACCCTTCAGAACTGACATACAACTGCCAGATATGTTGCAGTCTGTCTGTGTAGGTCTGGAGGGGGGCTGTTAACCACTGCCATCAATTGGAGGCCTTAGCCCAGCCTTTCTTTATGGTCATCTACACCTGTCCTGATGGCTGAGGCTGGTAGTGGGTATGTGAGCCACACTGACAAGCATGTGTGTGTCTTATAGACACACATTTGGGCCACAACATGTACTGCAGTGGGATTTGTCACCTTGTCTAGCACTGCCTAGTATGTTGATTGCAGTATTTGTTATGGATGTCATGGATTTCATGCTGCCCATATAGGTGTCCACTATCTGCTGTCAACCCATTCAGCCACCCAATTACCTTGCATGCTCACATCCATACCATAGATTCAACTATGAGAACATACTACTACATTCAGCAATTGATAGGAAGACTGACTTACCTTGTGCCTGTGCCAGTATTGAGGATGGTGCTGGAGGGCTGACTATGTCGGATGCACATAGTACACTACCTATACATGGTAAAGCACAGGTAGTGTCATCAGCATCATCTACAACAGAAGAAAGAAACTGTTGTAAAAAATAATAAAATCCCATGATTGGAGAAACTCCATGGTCAGCTTCAGTAAGAAGCTGAGATCCCTCATAAAATCCTCCAAAGCTAGTTATGAAAACAAAATTGCCATTGACTCTAAAGACATCCACAAAGCATTCTATAGCTATGTCAAGAATCTCAATGGCAACACTCAGATCTGCTCTGAGTTACAGCACAATGGCATTAAATATACAGAACCAACGGATATTGCCAACATCCTGGCAGATAGATTCAGTGCTAACTTTACCCCTCTCTCATCCCCTAAAGGGCCCATCTCTATACCAGAAGAATGCAAAGTTCCTGTAATCACGGCTGCACAGGTAAAAAACACACTATCCAAAGCCAAGAACACAGCATCCATGGGACCTGACGACATCCCAGGCTGTGTTCTACATGAACTACAGAACAAACTGGCACCCAACCTAAGTACCATGTTCAATCATAGCCTCACCTCAGGCTATGTGCCCACTGAATGGCACACAGCGACAGTTATCCCACTCCACAGAGGGGGAGCCACCACAGACCCTGGAAACTACTGCCCCATTAGCCTAACGAGCCTGGTCTGCAAGGCTATGGAGCGTATCATCATGGAACTTATAAACAATGACATTGGTAATCTCCAAACTCAGGACCCCACCCAGTTCAGGTTTGTAAAAGGCAGATCATGTCTCCTAAACCTGATAGACTTCTTTGAAGCAGTCACCAAAGCCGTAGATGAGGGTAAGGTGGTTCACACAGCCTATCTAGATCTCGCCAAGGCTTTTGACACCGTCCCCCACTCTGGAACTATAGATAAACTCACTAAACTAGGTATAAATTCCTATGTCACAAGATGGGTTGCCAACTGGCTCACTGACAGAACCCACACTGTGAAAGTAGCAGACTCCAAATCCAGCTTCAGACCAGTGACAAGTGGAGTACCACAGGGTTCAGTCCTGGGTCCTCTCCTGTTTGGCATCTACTTCTCTGAGGTACAGGCCAACACAGAAGGTCTTTGGCTAATGAAGTTCGCAGATGACTGCAAACTAGGAGCCATAATCAAAACTCCAAAAGATGTGGACATCCTACAAAAGGGCCTTGCTGAGACAGATGCCTGGTGTCAAAGCCATGGCCTCAAGCTCAATGCCAAAAAGTGCATTGTCATTCCTTTTGGTAAAAACTCAGTACCCACGAACTACCACATAGGTGGTAGTCTACTTAACACCGAAAGTGTGATAAGAGACCTTGGGACACAGGTGGACAGTAGTCTCTCCTTTGATAATCACATCGCCACAGTAGTCAGGAAATCCTTCTATGTGGCACACCTCATCACAAAAGGTTTCTCATCCAGGAAAAAAGAGGTCATTGTTCCCCTCTACTCATCACTCATTAGACCCATTATAGAGTACAATTCCCTTTTTGGTATGTACCTCACAAGACATCTACAACAACTGGAAAGGCCACAGAAATACCTCACAAAGAGGATTATTGGCCTCAAAGAGATGCCCTATGCAGACCATCTCAAAAAACTGCAGCTTTACTCCGTTGCATATCGCCTACTCAGAGGCGATCTCTGCCTAACACACAAAGCTATGTCAAACCCAGAGCTTTTAGACATGCTCCACTTAAAGAAATCCCAATCCCTACGAGCTACACGCTCTAGGGACCTAAACCTTGTCACCACAATAAACAGAACATGCTGGAGGGATAGATTCCTGTCCCAGTGACTTCCCATGCTCTGGAACAAACTGCCTATCTATATCAAACAAAGCTCCTCATTAGCACTCTTCAAGAAAAATCTTGATGATTGGATGGGAGATAGGAAATTCACCCCGGGGATCACTTCTGTGGCTCTGCTCGACAGTGGCACAGGAAAATAATTTTCTTGGGTGGCAAAAGCCAGAGTACCTTTGGCTAGGCTTATATAGGCCCTAGGGCCAATAGCCTAGTACCTACCTATGAACCTATGAACCTATGTTTGGCATCCCTTTTACTGTATGTGTGAGTCAGAGAGAGGTATCATTCCCTGGGTTCCTATCGTATCAGTGTATGTGCTATGCGCTGTCTCTTTGCCAAGGCCTGGGCATACTTGGCATGCCTCCTTCTGCCTACATAGGCAGGCTCAGGTAGTTCCTCCTCTGAGTCACTCTGTGCCTGTGATGGTCTTGGCAATGGCTGGGGGCTGTGTGGCCTTGCCCTGTGCTGTTCCTGCTACAGCTGTTTCTGCAAGATCATATTGTGTAGCATGGCATATACTATGAACATTTGTGTACATGTAGCTGGAGAGTACTGCAAGGCTGCACCAGATATGTCCAGGCAGTGGAACCGTGACTTGAGCATCCCAAACACATGCTCTATTATGATTCTGGTTTGTCCGTGTCTCTCATAATGGAGTTCGTGTTCGGGCGTGTGTGCATTTCTGGTGGGTGTCATTACCCATGGCTCCAGTGCATAACCAGCATTCCCCACTAGATGGCCATATGGGATATCCCCACTGGCAAATGACTGATACAGCTGTGTCATATGTCAGATGTGGGAGTCGTGATAGCTTCCAGGGCTGCCAGTACACACATTCAAGATAATGCCCTGGGCATCACACACAACCGGGCAGTTGATGGAGGGGAAGCTCTTGTAGTTTATGTAGACACGACCCCACTTTCCAGGTGGTGCTTTGATGTGTATGTGCTTGCAGTCTATTGCACCCACTACCTCAGGGTATTTTGCTGTTTGGTGGCAGAGATGCATATTGCTGGTCAATGCCTCATGGGTGTTGAGGAAATATATGTGCTCACCAGCATGTGCTGACGTGGCATCCAGGAACTGGTGGAATACCCTGGATGCTGATGCCTGTGAGATCTCAATGATATCCGCAGTTGGCCTTTGGAAGGTACCTGTGGCTAGTATTCTTAAGCCTGCACATACCTTGGTATCCACTGGGATGGGTTCCCCTCTGTTGGTTCTATGTGTGAGGCGTGGCTGGCACTGCTCAACAATTTGCTGTAGAATGTCCCTGTCCACCCTATAGTGCTCCACTGTCTCCAGCTCATGTACCCCTGGTAGGTTACCCTGGGTCTGTACACTCTTTTCCTTCTCCTCACTGTGGGTTGGTCATCAACATTCACATCCTCACCACCTTCAGCCTCTTGCACATATTGATGTATGAGAGCAACAGCAGCCCCTAACATTTTGTTAGTTTTTTCAGGTAAAATTTCCCCATCTGTGTACACTGGTGGTGTAGAGTTTGTGGGAAAAACCACACTAGAAGGTGCTTGCATATTTTATAGTAGTGTGCTAGGCTGTTCCATGTATAACTGGCTGATTCTGATACATTTCACCTGCCAGCTATGCTAGTTCTCCTTGATTGCCTTTCTACTGCTGTTTCCCCAAAAAACAGTCTGAAAGGTGTTTTCATAATTTTTAGTAGAGTGCTGGGCTGCTGCATGTGTATTTGGCTGATTCTGATACATTTCTCCTGTCAGCTATGCTAGTTCTGCTTGATTTCCTTCCTACTGCTGTTTCCCCAAAAACAGTTGAAAGGTGTTTGCATAGTTTATAGTAGTGTGCTGGCCTGCTGCATGTGTATTTGGCTAATTCTGATACACTCCACCTGCCAGCTAGGGTAGCTCTCCTCGATTGCCTTCCTATTGCTGTTTTCCCTTCTCATTGGCTTCCTGTTTAAAACCAGAGGCGCACTGCGCATACCCAGGGCTCAGATGTGAACAGAGCTACTATTTCCTGTTTTTTTTGTTTTGTTTAAAAGCCGGTGTGCAGTGCGCACACCCATTTAGGCTATGTACACAGTGCTCAGGATCATCTGACAAGCCCCCTTCCTTAGCTGATTTTAGCTACGGGCAAACACGAGCCATGGAGCTCCAATGAGCTTACAGCAAGCATAACACACCCCCTTATAAAGTCATTCAGCTCTTAGACTTGCACTGTTGTGTTGTTGCACCTACATGGTTGGGTGCAAACGAACACTGAGAGGAAATCTGTGATTCAGTGTCAATCCCCTCATTTGCATAAAACAGAATGCTATTTCATAGTTACCACACTCACACTCAGCCTTCCTCCATAGCAACCACTGCTCCCTGGTATTGTTGTTTTATGCATGCCATTGACTATCGTGACAAAATGCTGATTTGGGTTTAAAAGCTTATTTTCCACTTTTTTCTTATTTTCGGGCCGAACCCGTTTGCGCACCACTGCCTTACGCTTAAATGGCTGAAATCGGCCAAAAAATAAAAGTTATTTTTTATAATTTTGCAACTATTTATCATGCCAATGGCCATATATTTAGCCATTAGCATACCTTCTCCATTGAATACATGCTTTCTTTGGAGCTGTCATGCCTCCATTTTGTAATTTGCAGAAATGTATTCTGTTAGTAACCGAATACATTTCTGCAGGTTGCACTATTCCTGCACAGACGCCTGCCTACTTCCTGGATCACTAATTCACCTAATTTGCATGGTTTTCATCTGAAAATGGGGTAATTAGCATATAGCAGTGGTGTCCGTGCAGGAATAATGTAGGAGCGCTCATGCACATGCCAGGAGCTTGCTCCTGGATCACTTGGCGGCCATAATGGGTGCAGCAGCTCTTGCACTTTTCCTGCACACCATGTAGAGCTTGCTGAATCCTGGGGAAAGTCTTACCACAAAAACACAGGGCAGTAAAGGAAAGGAAGAAATCAACCCCCGGATTCTCAAAAGCTTGCACGGTGTGCAAGATTGGTGCAGGAGTTCAAGCAGGCAGTATGTCTGCTGTGTGATCCTGGAACAGCCTGCAGGGGCGTGCACGAGCATTCCTGCACTAATCCTGCATGGACAAAGCCCTTGTATGCAAATCACCCCATTTGCAGGAGAAATCCAATCAAATTATGTGATTTTGCAATCCAGGAAGCTTGCAACCATCCGTGCAGGACTAGTGCTATCTGCAGAAATGTACTCAGTTAGTAACTGAGTACATTTCTGCAAAATCCAAAACAGAGCTATGACAGCTCCAAATAAAGGCTGCATATCATGTAGTAAGCATGCCAATGGCCAAGTATAAGGCAATTGGCATTGCAAACATAAAAAAAAATACAAAAATCAACATTTATTTTTTTTAGCCGATCTCAGCTGTTTAAGTATAGGGCATCGGCACGCAAACGTGATCGGGGGGGGATAACAAAATGAACCTAAATTAAGCATTCTGACTAAAATCAGTATTCTGCCATCCAAGTCAATGGCAGGCAGAAGACAACATGGCCAGTGAGTAGTAGTTGCTAAGGGGGGAGGCTCAGTGTGAGACATGTAACTATGCATTAGCAGGCAATCCTATGCAAATGAGGGGAAGGATAGTGAATCCCATTTTTCCCCAGCATGTGAGTCAGGTCCCAACAGTGTAAGAGGAGGAATAGCTTGGTGCAATCCTAGGAGTTAGGTGACATCATGGGGGGGGGGTGTCAAGCATACTATAAGCGGATTGGAGCCCTGTGGCTCAGGTTTGCTTCTAGCTTAGCACAGCTAAGATAGGGGGTGTGTCTAAACCTGCCTAGCACTCTTTACAAAGCCTAAGCGGGTGTGCACACTGCTCACTGGGTTTTACAGAAAGAAAAAAGAAGTTAAACCAGGAAATAGCAGCACTGTGCACGTTTGAGTACTCTGTTTGCGCGGTGCGCACTCGGGCTTAAACAGGAAGGCAATGGGAAGGGAAAACAGCAGTAGGAAGGTAATCAAGGAGAACTAGCTTAGCTGGCAGTTGAAATTTATCAGAATCAGCCAATTACACAGGTAGTAGACCAGCCCAGCCCAGAACACTACTATAAACTATGCAAACACTTTGCCCTCTGGTTTTTCCCACACTGTACACCACCGGTTTAAACAAGTGGGGAACTTTTAACACTCACAACAGCAAAATGATCGGGGCTGCAATAGCTATCATACAACAACTTGTGGAAGAGGTTGAGGGTGGTGAGGATGTGAATGTTGTCGACCAACCCACAGTGAGGAGACGGAGAAGAGTGTACAGACCCAGTGTAACCTACCAGGGGTTACATGAGCTGAAGATAGTGGAGCGTTATAGGGTGGACATGAATCTCCTACAGAAAATTGTTGAGCTGTGCCAGCCATGCCTTACACACAGAAGTAACAGAGGGGAACTCATCCTAGTGGATACCGAGGTATGTGTAGGCCTATGAATACTAGCTACAGGTACCTTCCAAAGATCAACTGGGGTTATGATGGGGATTTCACAGGCATCAGCATCCAGGGTATTCCACCAATTCCTGGATGCCATGTCTGCACATGTCAGTGAGCAGTTATATTTCCCCAACACCTGTGAGGAGGCGACTGTTCCACCAAATAGCAGAATACCCTGAGGTAGTGGGTGCTATAGACTGCACGCACATACACATCAAAGCACCACTAAGTGAGAGGGGTAAGGTCTACATCAACCACAAGGGCTTCCCCTCCATCAACTGCCAGGTCATGTGCGATGCCCAGGGCATAATAATAAATGTGTGTGCTGGCTGCCCTGGAAGCTATCATGATTCCCACATCTGGCATATGACGTAGCTGTACCAGAGATTTGCCAATGGGGACATCCCTGATGGTCACCTAGTGGGGGATGCTGGATATGCTCTGGAGCCATGGCTGATGACACCCATCAGAAATGCACACACACATGAACAAGAACTACATAATGAGGCACACGCACAGACCAGAATTATAATAGAGCATGTGTTTGGGATGCTCAAGTCACAGTTCCAGTGCCTGGACACATCAAGTGAAGCCTTGCAGTACTCACCAGCTACATGTATCTAAATTGTCCTTGTATGTGCCATGCTACACAATATGATCTTGCAGAAACAGCTGCAGCAGGAACAGCATGGGTCACACAGCCCCCCAACATTGCCAAGGCCTGCACAGGCACACAGTGACTCAGAGGAGGAACAACCTGAGCCTGCCCCAGTAGGCAGAAGAAGGCATGCCCGTATGCCCTGGCCTTGGCAAAGAGGTAACCCATAGCACATACACTGGCACAGGAGGGACCCAATGAATAACACCCCTCTCTGACTCTCACATACAGTAAAAGGGATGCCAAACATTACAGTACCTGTGCTTAACCATATGTAGGGAGTGTACTATGTGCATCCAACATAGGCAGCCCTGCAGCACCACCCTCAATACTGGGACACCCACAAGGTAAGTGACTCACACATGCCAGGCAGGGGGGTTCACATACTCAACAACAGTCACAGCCAGCAGGACAGGAATAGACAAACACAAACAAAGGCTGTGCTATGTCCTCTGAATGAGGCCTATGGGTAACCCCCCCCCCAGGCCTACACAGACAGACTACAACAGGTCAGGCAGTGGGATGTCAGTCCTGAAGGGTAGGAAGTCAGAAACTAATATGTAGGTAATTAAAAGCTAAGATCTGTAGTACACTGGTATGCCTGTAGTCAGCATGATAGGTAAGACTACAGAATGAAATGGAGTACCCAACATACCAGTCAGTCCTAGCAAATGTGTACAAGTATCAGGTGTGCCCCTCCATCCTACGTAGAAATGTAGTCACAGTCAGGTGTGCCCCCCAATCCTGTGTAGAAATGTAGAAATAGCCAGGTGTGCCCCCCCTCATCCTATGTAGTAATGTTGTAATGTAGTCACAGTCAGGTGTGCCCCCATCCCTGTGTAGAAATGTAGAAATAGTCAGGTGTGCCCCCCATCCCTGTGTAGAAATGTAGAAATAGTCAGGTGTGCCCCCCCATCCTACGTAGAAATGTTGTAACAGTCAGGTGTGCCCCCAATCCTGTGTAGAACCGTAGAAATAGTCAGGTGTGCCACCCCCCCATCCTATGTAGTAATGTAATAATGATCAGGTGTGCCCCCCATCCTATGTAGAAATGTAGTAACAGTCAGGTGTGCCCCCTCAATCCTTTGCAGAATTGTATAAATAATCAGGTGATCCCCCCGTCCGATGCAGAAATGCAGGAACAGTCAATGCCAAGTGCTTGATGGATACCCTGCAGAAACAGTATGCTACCTGTCGGTGTACAACACAAAGGTCAGCACTGCAGTACAAACCACTTGGACTCAATCCACACATTAAATACAGACTGGCATACTGGGCATGCTCACACACTTAAACACATGAAGGCCACGTCTGCAAATACCAGTGGCTCAAACATATCTGGCAGTCGCAGTTGTTAGTGCAGACACTTGTCAGTATGCACTACTCTGCCTTGCACACACAGTGGATAGGAATACAGACATATATATAAGGACAGCACAGCCAAAGGTAGATGTACATAGATGTGTGGAAGAGGGTGACTGTGACAAGGAGCCATCCAGGCCTGTCCCACCCAGCACATAGCCAAAGGGCCCCAACCACATGAGGTTCAGATGTCACTCACTGCAGATACTATCCACCAGTATCTTTCAGCATTACAGACTATGTGGTGCATGTGCCAGCTGTGCAACATGACTGTACAAGGAAGTAGTCATCTAGCAGCTGTATACATGTACCTGTGAAATATGATCCTGTGTGTGCCCGCATGTGGCGTGTCAACCCCCTAGATGAATGGTTTATGGCCCATGCACACACACTGCCTTCCCCATAGCCCTACTATGACAAGCCTGCTGAGGTCATCCACTGTGAAATACACCTCTGGGAAAGGTGTTGCCTAGTAATCTCTGTGGCGTGTCCCATAACTGTGTATTGGTGTAGTGTGATAAACTACTTAGATGGGAGTTCTAATCCCAGACTTGCCAATTGTGTGTGTTTGTCTGTCTGTGTAGAGAGCAATCATTTTTAGGATAGTTAACTCCCTACAATTCAAATGCTCAACTTTGGCAAGGCTGTTGATATCATCCACCTAGAAATACAACTCTGGGAAAAAATTGAAAGTCTCTTTGTAAACGATCTGTAACAATCAAATAACTGACTCTGAGGATGTCCTCTAATGGGTGAAAGTGCTTAGTCAGTTACAGATGGGAATATATGGTTTTATTGTTTTATGTATGGATCATTAAAGTTGCTGTGGTTTTTACTTTTGGCTACACTGGAATTTATTTTTTACTAGTTCATTTACGTCTATGTCAACAACTCTGGGAAGGTTGCAGCCCAGTAATCTCTGTAGCATATCCTGTAACTGCATACTGCTGTAACGTGATGAAGTAGGTAGGTGTTCTAATTTCAGATATGGCAAGTGTTTGTGTGTGTGTCTGTTTGTGTAAAGAGCTATGCTTTTTAGGGTAGTCATACTCCATACAATTCAAATGCTCAACTTTGGCTAGGCTTCTGATGTCATCCACCAAGAAATACACCTCTGGGAATACTGCAGTCCAGTAATCTCTGCAGCATGTGTCATAACTGTGTACTGCTATAGTGTGATTTAGAACTCTAGGAGGGTTCTATTCCCACCCATGACAGTTCTGGATGCTTTGTGTGTGTTTCAATGTCTGTGTAGGGAGCAATGCATTATAGGCTAGTCACACTCAGTATATTTCAAATGCCCTACTTTGGCAATACTGCTGATGTCATTCATTGTGAATTACACCTTTGGGAAAGGCGTTTTCTAGTAATCTCTGTTAGGGGTTCTATACCTGCACACGTTGGTTATGGATGTTTTGTGTGTGCTTCAGTGTCTATTTAAGGAGCAATGCATTTTAGGTTAGTCACACTCAGTACATTTCAAATGCCCTACTTTGGCAATCCTGCTGATGTCATTCATTGTGGAATACATCTTTGAGGAAACAATTTTTCTGTACTCCATGTGGTGCGTCCCATAACAGCTCCATGCTGTAGTGTGACATAGACCTCTGTTAGGGGTTCTATACCCACACATGTCAGTTGTGGATGTTTTGTGTGTGTGTCACTGTCTGTGTAGGGAGCAATGCATTTTAGGCTAGCCACACTCACTACAATTTGAATGTCCTACTTTGGCAATCCTGCTGATGTCATCCAATGTGATATACACCTTTGGGGAAAGAGTACTCCAGTAATCTTCGTTGCACGTGCTATAACCATGTAGTGTTGTAGTGAACTAGTTAGGTAGGGGTTTTACTCCCAGACATGACAGGTGTGTGTGCGTGTGTATGTTTGTAACTCATATCCTTTGTGGAGGTGGATGTGAGTGTGTGACACCTGCACCCAATGTGGGGTATGCGTTGCAAATTTCTTATATGGTGGCCCTTGTATATATCACAATGTTCACCATACAGGGATAACAGATGTGAAATAGCTGAGAGGCTGGGGTGCAAATCCATACCCATACATGTGACATCAAGGCCAGGCAATCACAGTTAACAACCCCAGTATTACCCAGAGCATGCTCTCAACCCATGTGTCATACACACACACACACACACACACACACACACACACACACACACACACACACACACACACACACACACATGCCTAGGCAACAGCCAGTATGTAGGCAGTACACTGCATATTAGCCACTGATAGTAACTATGGAGTGATTGCAGTGGGCTACAGAGGGCATGGCACCCTGTCCATCTGTCCAATATGCATGTACATGCAGACAGTGCACTTATCCATGTTCTCCAGTAGACACCTGCAACACCTGTGGTGCCATCATATGTGACCCACAAAGGACATACCATGCCTGAAAACATGCCCTGTATGGACAGATGCCACTGACACAAGGGAATGTCGTTATCATGCTATCAATGTAGGTGCAGGGTAAACTTGCTGTTCATTACAGCTTCCACCACAGGTGGCCAATACTGGCACATCTGATGATAATCTGTGCACACAACAGGGCCAGTCACCCCAGGCACAGTTCCACATGTCACTGTACATGCATGTGGTAGGTTTGCACATCCCAGACACCCTCCATATCATGGACTAAGGAACACATACATGGCAAGCAATGCACAGCATTGACCACACACACAATAGTCACCCAGGTGGGGGATACAATACCCACCTGTTTGGGCAAATGCAGAAACTACAGCCCTGAGCCACAATGCAGACCATTCTCATGTGGCCTGATGTCAAGGTATATCCATCACCTATCCTTTTATAGCTGTCTGGCACAGTCGACCACCACATGCCTATGCAGAAATGCACCCATGCATGTCGGTGCTGGCACCCTGTGTGTTTGTGTGTGTGTTGTATGATGCGTATGATCACATCCACACTCACTACAACCCCCACTGGCATACTGAAGCATGCTGTCTGATGTCAGACACCTCCCCATACCCTTTGCCCTATATAACCTCCGTATGACCCATGTGGTGCATGTGATACCTGCACAGTAATGTGTTGTGGCAATCCCGCGAGTGATGTGTTGTAATCCTGGCCCTGCCAAGTGTGTCAGTGTGTGTGTGTCCCTCTGAGAGTGTGGCTGTGTTGACGCTGGCACCTGTTCATGTGGACAGGCATGTGTATGTCACCTACCATATAGCTACCATATCCCTGTTGCAGATGTCACTCACCATTACATATATGTTCTGAGAGCTCCATAACAGGTAACCTATGTGGTGCATCCAATAACAGCATAGAACTGTGATAGCACTACATAGTTGGCAGGGGACTGATACCCTGTGCTTGTAGGTGTGTGACACAAACATGCTTACATTTTACTCTCCCACCCCTCCCTGACTTGTCTTTACCTCTGTCTGCCTCTCTCACTCCCTCTCTGGTGTATGTGGAGACCTACACCTGCTTTGCTTAGGCAGCAGCATGTGTATTTTAAGTGATGCTCATGATCAGCTGATGGCCTCTGCACAAATTGCAGCCCTCCCCTAGCTGATTGCATATGGAGCAGCCGTGGTAACATTCCTATATCCAATTGCATGGAAACACACTCCAATATCTAGGAACATCATGTTGGTGCTGGCCCTTTTCATTCACTCTCAGCAGGAACTAGATCTATTGTTTGGCAAACAGTATCTCAGATGGATTGGGGAATTACCTCTAACAACATACACTGTGGAAACAGGGCAACACACAGGATGGGGATATGCCTGACCTGACTACAGACTGTATGTGCTGCTCTACTGAATTTGGAGTAATGTTGGTTTAAGAGAGTGTGAGTGTGTGTGTGTGTGTGTGTGTGTGTGTGTGTGTGTGTGTGTGTGTGTGTGTGTGTGTGTGTGTGTGTGTGTGTGTGTGTGTGTGTGTGTGTGTGTGTGGATATGGCTGTCCTACATGTTTCAATACCTGCCATGTCAGTTCTATGTTCATATTTTCATAGGTTGGAATTAGGCTAGCGACCCTAGGGCCTATACAAGCCTAGCCATAACAATTCCCTGGATATTTCTTCCCGCAATATTTACTTCCCTGGACCCCTGTCTAGCAGGTCGACTGACGTGATCCCTGGGGTGAATTTCCTATCTCCCATCCAATCATCAAGGTTCCTTTTGAAGAGGAATCTGCATCTGCAGGGTCATCTGCAGACTGGGCAGTGTGTTGTGCCTTTGGTTTCATGTGTTACCCACAGGGCATCTATCTGTGAACTGCAGAAGGTAGTGTGAGGATTGCAGTCTGTAGATGGTGAATGCCGTGACAGTTACTGACTTCATATCCCTCATAGGACATATGTTGCAACAAACCTTGTTACAACAGTAAATTTATGAGGTTATCACAGCAACATGTCAATATTGGCCCTGTGTATGTGCTTCCAGCCACAACTCTGTCAACCTTTGTACATATGTCGTGCATTAAGAGGTGCATATGTACTGTACACCATAATTAGTGTCATTATATCTGATAACAAGCCAGTGAGATATCGGACTGCTACACATGTTATGTACAGCAGGGGTTATATTTGATGACATAACCTGGACATTCTATGGATGTTTGTACAGTAATAAGGTCTGTGTACTTATGGTGAATGTCGGCAGTGTGTGTATTGTTAATATGTACTTTAGCCTGTGTACAGACTGTGGTAGATGTTCTTGTTCTAGGTCCCGTCCTATCTGATGTTGCATGCTGCTCCACGGTATGTTACTGTATTGGCTTACATGTTTGTAGGGCCATGCACACACATGTCCCATACCACAGACAGCCATCAGACCAAACTGTGTAGCAGCCAAGTATATGTAGAGTTAGTCTGTGAGTGGCACATATGAAGATGTTGAACAGATAGCCCATATACTGTAATATTATGCTAGCTTACCATATGTGGCTGTGGCTGTGTTCACATTGGTTGTGGTTATGCACTTTCACACAGGTGTATCTTAACCTGTGCTGTGACATGCCTGTAGATCCTGCTATATATGCAGGTACATGTTCATTCCCCCATAGGAGATGTAGACCAGTGTTGAGTAAGTCTGCCTATAGCCTGCACAGTGCATTGTTACATGCCTAGCAGCTTAGTGTACTTACTCAGTGAGATGTCATGTGCAGATACTTGCCGGATGTACTGCTGCTGGGTCTCCCTTAACAGTCATGTATGTCAGACAGAGCAGTGGGATGCTGTACAGATGTATGTCAATATCTAGTGGGTAGTATGTGGCCATGTCACCCCTGTACCATCGGTTATTATGTGTCAGGCCAGATGGGGTGTGTGAATGCATAACCTATGGTGGCAAATGTATACCAGTCATTATGTGTTATACCCATCTACATGGCTGTCAACATCCATATTGTCAGGCATGGTACACATGTTTTGCACTAAGGGGTTCTGTATATACATCTGGACTGTACAGAGTGTGTCAGAATGTCCACATATATTGACCAATATTTCTGCTGCAGTCCACAGGGGCATTACGTGCTAGCAGCGGTACTTTACTATGATGTCCGTAGGATGTCTGTCAGTAGCCAATGGCACACATGTGAAAAGCAAATGTGACCTCCCACATACATCAAGTTTGTGAAGACAATCCCAGTTACAGTAGCAATAGTCTACTAATATACCTGCTATACATACCTGACATCCCCTTGCACTACAAAGTTGGGACTATAGGGGCCGGGGTAGGGCTACCCTCCATGTCCAGGACATATGGTGAAAATATATGTACATATAATTATCCAGATATATATATATATATATATATATATATATATATATATATATATATATATATATATATATATATATATATATATATATATATATATATATATATGTATAAATACATATGATTACACATATACATATCGACATATATAGATGGGTATGTATATTTATTCATTATTTATTTTATTTTATTTTACATTTGTTGACCAGGAGAGTCCAACTGGATTACAAGTCCATTTTCAGTGGAGGCCTGGAGAGAAAAGCTCCAAGAGAACAATTTTTTACAAAACATAGTTTTAAGGACAGACCTTTGACATACAATTTCCATAGAAGAGGCTTTGACATACATATTAACTAACAGATAGGATACATTCATTCTTTACAATGTAATATTACATTTTAGAAGATATTCCTACGTTTAGGATTTAGAAAAGCAGAGAGATGTAGAATAAGGCTCCAACAGAGCAGATGATGCTCGCTATAGTTGGGAAGGATGGCAAAATGATTCACTATATGTCTTCGCCTGGTTTTAGTTGAGAAGGATAACAAATTGATTTACAATATGTCTTCTACTGGTTTTAGTTGCTTATGGAGAGCTAAACATTGTTGGGGTAGTTTTCCCTAACTCCTGGAGAGATGGAACGAGCAGTAGATTAACAGTCCTAAGTGGGTACAGTACTACGATTGGTGGGCTTAGCAGAGTTACTTTACTTAAGTGAAGTGTTCTAATGAGACATTAGCCAGGGGGGGACACAGGAGCACAGTCAATTATTCAAAAAGTGAGTTTTAACAAGTTTCTTGAACTGTGATGGGGATTTGTTGTCAGTTATGTGGGCAGGAAGGGAGTTCCAGGTTTTTGCTATACAGTGGCTGTAGACAGACTTACCAGCTTTATTGTTATATTTGGTTACTTTGAGGAGGTTTTGTGTGCTAGACCTCAAGGGTCTGGCGGTTTTGTAGGTTGCAAAAGATTTTGTAGGGCTGGGGTGTTTTCAGAGTTATGTATTATTTTGTAGGCTAGTGATAGTTGATTGAGTTGAAGTAGCAGTGGTAGTTCTAGCCAGTTGAGTTTTTTTAGGCATTCACAGTGGTGTGTTCTGATGGGATCTTATTATAACAACTATCAAGTTTGTTTAGGTTGGATTTGCAGAGATTTATAAGCATGGGGGAGGTATAAAATAGGGTGGATAGTAGGTGAGTCCTCGCTATTGTAGTTTTGGAGTGGTCTGTGAGGAATTTTTTATTGTGATATAGTAGGCCAAGTTTTTTATGTACTTTTTATGGTTATAGAAATATATAGGTCAAATCTAAGATGATTATCTATTTCAACCCCTAATAGTTTGGTATGATTTGGGGGGTGATTGTGGTCTTGTTAAAGGAGGAGATAAAGAAAGAATCAGTGGGAGGTGTGGCTCTGTGGGAGCTAAAGATGACTAGCTTTGTTTTACTTGGGTTAAGAATGAGCCCTTGGTTTATAATCCAAGTTTCTGCTAGGGAAAAGCATTCTTGTGTTATATGTACATAGATATACATATAAACACCCAGATATATACATATACAGAGCAATATATGTCTACACATATACAGATAGTGATACATATGCACATATATATATATGGATATCTACAGATATATTGACAGTAGTAGGTATATCCGAATAAATATGTATGCACATATAGTTATATCTATCTATCTATCTATATATATATATATATATATATATATATATATATATATATATATATATATATATACCAACATAACTAGGCATATAGGATGTGCATACATATATAGCTATATACACATATATCTATATGTATATATACATATACCTATATATACACACATGTATATATACATATATGTATATATATGTATACATATGTACATACGAAGAGATGTGCATGTGCCCATATATATGTAGCACTATACAGATATGTATACAAACATATGTATGAGTATACATGTGTATGTACATGTAGACATATATACAGCTATAAAATCTAAGGAATAAGCTCTCCAGCTTATGGTTAATTAGGTCCAAACGACTGCCCATGACCGGATCGTCTGAAGTATCCAATAAGTCCCCAGCAGGAAAACTCGGTTTAAAAACCTCAGGTGTTTCGTGTGGTTTAAAGGAGTCCATATCGCTGCTTGCACCTGTTGCCATAACAAGACAAAAACTGAGAAAAGGCAAACAAACTAATAAAAATAAAAGACGGGTGCAATAGCAGCCAGAAAGTTTATTTAACAAGTATTTTAAAGCGCTTTTTTGTCAGCATTAATAGCTGACTTCCTCAGAAATAACAATGAATGAACTACAACGAAATATTTAAAAAGTTTCAAATTAGGTACCAATTAGTACGTAAAATGCTGAACAACCTTCACAGATAATTTAAAGAGACATTCCCAATTCGTTTGACATTATATTGGGAATGTATAGTACCTAACAATAACACATAAAATAACAGTTATTTAAACATTTAATTCTAAAAGACATTATTAAATTAATTGATCAAGCATTGATGTGTAGCATTATAATACTTATAAAATTATTAATAAATATAAATTTATGAACAAATAACCAATAAATGAATCATCAGCATAAAACTAAGATGAACTCAACTGTAAACATTATTATAGTCAATGAAAAATATTAAATGTAGTCAATAAAGGGTACATGTTACCAGGGCTAAAATCTAAAAAAAATCATCTCTTAAGACTGTTCAGTTTTAATAAGCTTGAAATTGAACACGAGTCGTTAATTCCTGGATAACTATACGCATTTAGCCTGACTTGCCAAATTAACTCAGCCTCTTCCAACTTGAGAGGTCTAGGTCCCCCTCTACTATCACAACTGACCTGATCTATAACTAAGAATTTAAATGTGTGATTATTAAATACAGAAGTGTGTTTAGCTAGAGCATTGTCAAGTTTGGACTTTTTCATAGCATAAAGGTGCTCATATATTCTGTCCCTAAGTCTCCTTTCGGTCTTACCAATATAGAAGACCGGACATAATGGACATCTAGCTAGATAAATAACAAAGGTGGAATTACAGGTGGATTTATATTTTAATTTATAAGAAGTACCATTTAACTCGAAACAAGTTGCTTCTTCCACGTATCTACAATAATTACAATTTTGACACTTCGACATGCCTGCATTACGAACTACTAAGGATTTATTACTCTCCAACACAGATTTTATATTCTTCCCTTTCCTAAATGCGACTTTTGGTCTATCGCCTAATTTTTCAAAAATTGTGGGATACATTTTAAACAATTCCCAGTTCTTATTAATTATATCAAAACAAATGTTACTTCCCGTACTAAATGTTGTAATAAAGAAAGTTGTCTTTATATTATCTGTACAAGTAACTGTAATTTCCTCTATTTCGTGTGTACTACTATTATTAAGATCAGTCACACGGTCAGGGGCATCTGGGGTCATGTTGTTACTGACTGGAAGTAGCGGTTGGTAAATATTCTGGCTTCTTTTATCCCTAGTTTCCTGTATTAGGTTATTCAAGAGAACTTCAGGATAACCTCGTGATAGAAACATATTTTTGAGGACAACACATTCATCAAAACAATCGTCGTCCAAACTGATCATCCTGGCAGCTCTTACTAATTGGCCTTTGACAACCGACTTTTTCTGAGAAAAAGAGTGACAGCTAGTAAAATGTAAAAAGGTGTTTGAGTAAGTTTTCTTACGAAATATCCTTGCAGTATAACAATTGCACTCATAATTCTTACTTAAGAGTACGTCAAGGTAGGCGATGCTGTCAGTCCCAAATGAATGTGTGAACTCTAAAAAATTAGTAGTAGTATTAAAATATTGTAAAATTGATTTACTTGTGTCAACGTTCGCATTAATCAAAATAAAAATATCATCAAGGAATCTAGTATAATACATGAACTTGTCAAGATAAAGATTATTGTTGGAAAATAGAAATTCAGATTCCCAGTATGCCATAACTAAGTTGGCTGTACTTCCACCACAAGGAGACCCCATTGCCACTCCCACTTTCTGTAAAAAGAAGTCATTATAGGACATAAAAAAGTTATAAGAAAGGACGAGGTCACTAAGCACAGATACAAGGTGAATATCCCTGTTGGGAGCGTTGTGTTTCTTTAAAGCAAGGGTCACCCATTCAAGTGCAATGTTGTGTGGTATACTACTGTACAAGTCTCTCACATCTATAGTTAAAAAATTAAAGTGAGGGTTGTAAGTAACAGATCTTATATTTTCAAGGAATGTCCATGAATCTTTACATATCTGGGCTTCCTTTACTACATATTTCTGTAGTATACTATCCACTACCTTAGCGCAAGAATAAGTAGGCGACCCCCTGCTATCAACCAACAGTCTAAGTGGGGGATTATCAATACACTTATGTATTTTTGGAATCCCAAAAATGCATGGGTATCTTGGAAATGACGTAGTTAGATAACCATACATTTTTTGGTCGATTCTACTTTCAATGTATAACTCCTCAGTACAGTCCTTAATTAACTTATAAGCCCTATTGACTTCTGATCTTGAACTAAATTTGTATGTGTCAGAGTGTAGTACTTCATCCATATGGGTCTGATAGTCAGCTGTACTAAATACAACCAACCCCCCTCCCTTATCTGGTTTATAAAACCTAAGGTTTTGAGATTTGAAAAACTGTAAATACTCAACTTCTGTCATGTTCAAACTAGACATTGTGTTACGTAGTGCACTAGTGGTACTAGCGTGCCTAATGTCCAACTCAACATTTTTCAAATAATTTCAGGGCTGGATGGAGTGGGGGATTGTAAGTACTAGGCATGTGCAACTGTCCATATTCAATGAAGGTAGAATTGTTACCCATTATTAAAGTGAAGTTCAATTTCCTAATAAAAAGCTTAATGTCTAAAATAGTGTCAACAATATTTAAAGGTTTAGAAGGAACAAATGTTAAACCCTTAGACAAAAATTCCACCATCTCAGTGTCAAATTTGGTAGTAGTAAAATTGTACAGTTTAAAATCACCAGATTTATTACTGACAACATCCACATGTGATGATTTTAGTGTATAGTCAGTGTCAACCACATTATGATCAACGACAAAAGATGGTAGGTCAGACGTGTCAACTTCCAAAAGGTCAAGATTGTCTTCAGTATTCTTGTCACAGGAAGGAACGTCACAGAAAGCTCTTAATAATGGCTCTTGTTGTTTTGTTTGTTGTTCCTCCACTTCGTATTTGTGGCTGTTGGAAATTCCTTGTTTCTGGTCTTGTCCCCATATAGGGGCGCTGCTGAAAATTTGTTTGATGATTAAGGGAGTTTTGGTTGTGTTGACCACTTCTTAACCTCTCACTCCATGGTGTCCCACTTATTTCACCCACATTTAAGTTCTTGTCGAAAAAATTATTAGAGTCATTGTTACCTGGGCTGTGATGTGACAAACCAGCACTAGTGGGACCACACACTTGGGTTGGAGGACAGTGTTGACCACAACTGATTGCAGCACTAAGATTGGAAGGAAGAATGCCCTTTTTCAATGTCTGACCCAATGGGGGGTTAGGGTAAGCTACCCCTTGTTTATAAGCATCACAGTCTCTGGAAAGTTTCTTTATTTTATGAGACCGTAATTTTAACATATGTTCATCAATGCTGACAAAAGTGCGCTCATACTCAAATTTGTATCTGTTGAACTCCAAGTCATTAATAATCATTTTGTCTCAGTCAGTGATATACAAGGAAAGTTCTTCTATCCACAAAATATAATGTTTAACTATTAGATCAATTAATTCCAGTCCTTGGTGGTCAAACAAATTAACCAAGTCAGTGTGGAACACTGAACTGGCCTCTAGGCCGGTTGGATACGGTGCACGTCTTAAACCTTTTGGAACTATCTTCAAGGAAAGACATTCAGTAAAATAAGCAACTTCCAGTTGCATCTTCTTTAATTTAAGTAGACATGCGTCAAAGGTCTTTAATTTGGAACTAATACTGTTCAACCCACTGTTTAAAACATCATTGTCCCTAGGCACAGTGCTGTTGTTACTAGCCCCAATACTAGCTACTTTAGAAAAGTTAAAACAGTTTTTAAGCCAGACAGGTAAACTTGCATTAGGGATGTTATCTTCATTCCCAGTATTGTGGCGTAGTGTTGAAGGCTGCAAGGGCTTGTCCATGTTTACCCCATCATATAAAGAATGAATCACCTTCCCAGGAATATGATTGTCCGTGCTAGCAGGTTGGTGGTCACCTCCATCAACAGGCGATTGTTGCTCCCGAACTAATGCTTCATTAGACTCAGTGGTGGGAATATTGTGGTTAATTGGGCCTCGCATTGGTAAGTCGATCTGGCGTATGCTCTTACCAGACCGCTCCAGTTCAGTAGCAATCACTGTAGCAGTTGGCTCCGGTTCATTTAAATCCACACCAGCAATATTAGAAACAGGGGGCTGGAAACCACCTGTAAGTGTGTTACCATCACTACGAGACCCATGAACTGGTGTTTCGTTCTGTTCACAACACCTAGCGATATTGTGCTGCACCTGTGATTGGTTTGCAGCTAACATATATATTTCACGAAAGTCACGGTGCTCAGCATCGATTTTATCCAATCTAAGGAATAAGCTCTCCAGCTTATGGTTAATTAGGTCCAAATGACTGCCCATGACCGGATCGTCTGAAGTATCCAATAAGTCCCCAGCAGGAAAACTCGGTTTAAAAACCGCAGGTGTTTCGTGTGGTTTAAAGGAGTCCATATCGCTGCTTGCACTTGTTGCCATAACAAGACAAAAACTGAGAAAAGCCAAACAAACTAATAAAAATAAAAGACGGGTGCAATAGCAGACAGAAAAGTTTATTTAACAAGTATTTTAAAGCGCTTTTTCATCAGCATCAATAGCTGACTTCCTCAGAAATAACAGTGAATGAACTACAATGAAATATTTAAAAAGTTTCAAATTAGGTACCAATTAGTACGTAAAATGCTGAACAACCTTCACAGACAATTTAAAGAGACATTCCCAATTTGTTTGGCATTATATTGGGACTGTATAGTACCTAACAATAACACATAAAATAACAGTTATTTAAAAATTAAATTCTAAAAGACATTATTAAATTAATTGATCAAGCATTGATGTGTGGCATTATAATACTTATAAAATTATTAATAAATATAAATTTATGAAGAAATAACCAATAAATGAATCATCAGCATAAAACTAAGATGAACTCAACTGTAAACATTATTATAGTCAATGAAAAATATTAAATGTATTCAATAAAGGGTACATGTTACCAGGGCTAAAATCTAAAAAAATCATCTCTTAAGACTGTTCAGTTTTAATAAGCTTGAAATTGAACACGAGTCGTTAATTCCTGGATAACTATATGCATTTAGCCTGACTTGCCAAATTAACTCAATCTCTTCCAACTTGAGAGGTCTAGATCCACCTCTACTATCACAACTGACCTGATCTATAACTAAGAATTTAAATGTGTGATTATTAAATACAGAAGTGTGTTTAGCTATTAACGCTGACGAAAAAGCTCTTTAAAATACTTGTTAAATAAACTTTTCTGGCTGCTATTGCACCCGTCTTTTATTTTTATATATACAGCTATGACAGGTATACAACCATATTCCTGTCATGAGTAAACATCACGGTTGTGTATACCCTCTCACACGTATCTCACCGTATGTATCTGCTATGTGCACATAATGATAAAACAACATATGTGATGCAGCAGTCATATTAATAACAAGGACTACACAAATTAGGAACTAAAGGAAATTGTACAATACTACTCAATATGTGTATTGACAGCTATATTGGTAAAACAATAGCTATCTCCACAGTGGTCATGGTGTACTGGTTAAGTGACGTCCGTGTAAAGGATCCTTGGTTCAAGATCTGCAAGATCTGTTCATTTTGTTGCTGGGCAGAACAAGGACTGTCAGATACAGATTGGTTCAGGCAGTTTTGAGCAGTTTTAAGCGTGTTGCGTGGGTTTGCATGAAGCTATGCGGTGCTAAGCTATGGGTAAACATACAGGTACTTGTACAGTGTAGGCAGCACTTACCGGTGCGCAAATCAGCTTAGCTGTTATATTGCAGCAATGTTGATACTTGCTAAGCATAGCTTAGCTCTGGTAACCAGGACTCACAACCCAGTCTGATAACCTGTAATAAGTGTATGTAATGCCATGTGCAATATATGCACCTATGTGCTGTCATTACAGTAGCAAGGAGTGTGAGTGTTATGTGTGGGATACAGACATATATGAGACCTGTAAAGCACTGTTATCTGTGTGAATGTGTGACATACAGGTGTAGTAGCCCAGGGTATGTGTTGTCACACTGGTATGTAGTGTATCATGGCAGTACTACTGCTGACAGTGCTAACCCAGGCAAGAGCAGAGTGCTTAATGTAGTACTGACAACAGGCACACCTGCGAGCATGGCTGGACACCGACGGCTCCCTGTTGTATCCCTGGTGTGTGAGCTGTGTCACAGTATATACCCCTTACCGGTCTGTCAATGCACTCATGCTACTGCATAGCTATCTGCCAAGCTGATGACTGTCAGTCCCTGTACAAATGTGCAGCTGGAAGGTATCCAGCTGGGATATGTGGGTGCTGTGTACACTGTTATTACACCAAGGTTCACCAGGTATATGTCCCATGTACCATGTTATGGTTACCACTGTCACCATCAATCATACAGGCAACTGTTACCACAGTCCAAGCCAGTTATGCATGTGATGTGTGCAGCCTACCTGTAACACATTGGAGACACGGTCTAGGTAGTTAGCAGTGATAGGCCCTGTTATCTCAGATGTGTGTCTGGCTGTTATGTGTCTGTAAATGTATATATGATGGTATGCCACATTATGTATCGTCCAAATACACCCATTACTTCCCCCATTAGCATACTGTACATGCCAGGGGATGTTCTGCATGTACCATGTAACCTGGGACACACCTCACCCTAAACACTGTGTTGGTGTGTGCAATGTAAGCCACACATGTCAGTATCATGACATAGCTAGGTAGGGGGTCTAGTCCCAGTGTTGGCAAGTAACAGTGTGTGTGTATGTGGATGGATTTACATCAGGTTGCAGGCTATACACGCCTCAGTGGGCCACTTGCCCATGTGGCACAGGCATTAACCGGTATAGTAACCTGTGAAATGTGTTTGACTGTACCCCAAATATGTTACAGCCATGGTGTCAGCACAGTGACATACCCCGTTGTGCAATATGACTGTGGACCATCCTCGTGCTGACACATGTACACCTACAACACACATGGATAACATTTTAGAGACCACAACCAACCAGTGTTACTAACAGCTATAAGGCATCATTGCTGAATGGCTACACTACCTGCCAAGTATGTCTCACACTCTACTCCCTACAACATGTTACACTGCAGGACTGTGGTACACTATTGTACAGTCACCATGTGCATCAGGACCATATCAGTCTGTCCCTGCATCGATGGTATGGATGACAGGGATGGGACACAGGTATCATCATATGCACAGGGCATCCTTGTGCTGACACATATGCATCTACAACATGATTGGATAACATGTTAGTGACCACAACCAACCAGTGTTACTAACAGCTATAAGGCATCATTGCTGGACGGCTACACAACCTGCCAAATATGCCTCACACTTTACTCCCTAGAGCACTTTACACTGCAGGACTGTGGTACACTGTTGTACAGTCACAGTGTGCATCAGAACCATATCAGCCTGTCCCTGCATCGATGGTATGGATAACAGGGATGAGGCACAGGTATCATCATATGCACAGAATGTGGTTTTGGTTTGCCAGAGGCCGAGGCTGGGCCATACATTTGACACCGTGAGTGTGGGTGAGGGGTGTACTCTGGGGAGCTGTCCGAGGTGATGTGGTGTGTGTAGGTATGGGGTTGCCCTAGGTGTGTCTGTATAGTGTGTGGGTATGCATACACACAGTTCTGACATGTGGCTGCCCTACACAGGAGTTTATGGACAGCTGCAGACCATACCTGGCAGGGTGTGCAGTTCATTGCCTCCAGCCATGGATACATGAACTGTGCCTGCCAGGGTTTTGTGAGCATGTTCAGGTACAGGCGTCGATGTGCTACTCCAATCTGCTGATGACATTTGTCCGCTGGTACCAGGTCCCTCCTGGGACTGACCAGGATCATGTGCACGTGGCTTGCTGTGGTGTGCTGTGGACAGCACACCACCTGCACTGCCAGGGCTGCTACTGCCACTGCGGGAGCCCCTTGGTGTGCTAGCATGTCCATGTTGACTGCCAGCTGTTGGTGTTGCTGGCCCACATGCATGTGAGAGTCGTCGCATCCCCACCACATGTTGAAGCATGGACACACCACGGCCAATGAGGGCCATCATCTCATCATGCTGTCTATCCACTCGCTCAGTAGAAGCACGGATGCCACCTAACAGTTCACGGAGGTTGTCACTTACAGATGCAAAAACAGCCCTCTGCAGCCTAAGGCCCTGTCTGGTGTAATGCTCAATACATGCCTGCACCACCATTACAGCCTGAAACATGCTTCTGCTAGTAGCAGCTATGTCGCCTCTACCAGGGACATGATGTCCAGCGGCCCTACCACGAGTACCCTGGGACATCAGCCTATGTGGCAGCCTGCCGGACATCTGGCCATGCCTGCTGTGATTGGACACAGTAGGCATGGTTACCACACTTTCCTGTGCATTGCCGCTGAACACCAGCTGTCCCTCTGCTATGGCAACTGGTGATTTGGTGTATATAGGCACTGAAACTGTGTATGGGGGTGGGGTGGCTAAAAAGGGGATGTCAAATGTTGGTGCAGTGTCAGCCCCTGACAACCCCACCGGTGCCTCCACTTTATCATCATCATCATCATCATCATCATCATCATCTGTGTCTGTATGGACACCCAAATCAGATTGCATGCAGGAAGGACCCTGGTCCACCTCACCACCTGTGGGGGAAAACAATAAATGCACTTTAAAACCTGTACAGCATTGCCTAACAGTACACACACACACACACACACACACACACACACACACACACACACACACACACACACACACCTCTGTAATACTTACCTGTCCATGATTTTACAGACAGTTCCGCATATATGTCCATGTGTTACCCCATCCTGCATCACACTTGTTAACATACACATATTGATACCACTCATTAACATCACAGTCCTCTAAATGCCCACACAAGCAGCCACAACACAAGGCCTGTTGCTACTTTACCTGCCTGACTTGTGTGTAGTGGATTTACATGGCCTCACTGCTGTCATTCGTTATGCATCCTCTGTATGGCTGGAAATGAGGTGCATGGCCCCTATATGTGTGGGCTACAGTGTTGTATCCATAATACCGCCCACTGGTGTGTCGTGTATGTAATGCTCAATACATGCCAGATATGCTGCTCCATCAGCCCATCATGTGACACCTGTAATATTTGGATACACTCCCTGGTGTTGACTATTACTTCACCAATGCATCTGTAGAGCTGCATACGTGGGTTGTAGGTGACCTCTCTGCTGACTGTGATAGTAAGTGTGTACCTGGAGTCTACTTTCCCTCTGGATGCCTGTTCCATGCTACAGACCATATTATACTATTTGCTGTCCTGTGATTACACACATGACAGGTATTCCTGGTGTGTAATGTGGCAGTCCAAGTCCATGTACTGCATGGTCGCAAAGTGGGATATAGTCATACGAACACCCCACAATCACATATGTGCATACATGGCCACACACACAAACACACACATGCACACATGGATCATACATGCATCGACCTCCCACCACTCCACCACTTCACCAGAGTGACCCTGCAAGCAAACTAACTAACCACCAGGATGCACACACAGACACACACACACACACACACACACACACACACACACACACACACACACACACACACACACACACACACACACACACACACACACACACACACACACACACACACACACACACACACACACACACATGTGCGGTTGCACAATAATTGTACACACAGTCCTCCTATTACCTATCTGCCAACATGCATAACATATGGTACAGAACAGCATGCAGTTCAACTATAGTTAAGCCATGCTAGCAACAGTATACATGTGTGTGATGCATTTGCTGTGTCACTAGGTGATGCCCCTTCCCCTGGATACCACTGCACACATGTACACAGAACTCCTGTGCACCTGTTCTGCACCCTGCCATGTAGTGTGCACCACAACCCACAGGTGTACAACCCATTGCAGAATGTGTAGTACTGTGTCAGTTATGTCAGCTTTACTTTTCACAGTCCCTTTTTTTTTTAGCAACACATACCTGGGATGATATGTGGACTGTTGTCATTGGTGAATGCCTGATTTGCAGCTGTCAACATCACCAGACCATGGATGACCACTGCAGAAATACTTACACTAACAACCATCAAACTATACCATGGCTATGGGGGGTGCACACACCTTTATTGCTTTTACACACACATCCTTGATCTGCCATGGGTCCACATCACCGCATATCTTATCAGTACACAAGCCCGGTATGTGACATATGTCCTGTACTTTCACATGCAGTGTCTACATATTGTGTTAGGTGTGCAGCTGCTGACCACAATGCATACACACCATGTGGGCATATGTGTGCACACCCTTATCATGACGGTTTATCACACCTCTTGTTGTGTGTTCTACAGCAGTCGCTGCTTATGGCAGGGGTATACCAGCATGGGCCTTCTGCATTTGCTGGTGTATGTTCAGTCTACCCTACACATGTTCCCCTATTCTGCATGATTTCAAGGTCTACTCATCTGCACATACCATGGTGTTCACACAATGCTGTCACTATTGCAGTGTGGGTAGGGTTATGGCTGCCACAGGTCCTGAACCTGACTATATGCAGATAGAGCCATTCTTACCATTCTTAGGATCACTGCTGCAGTGCACTGGTGTGTCATGCTGAGACCCCCCTCCCTCAGCTTTTATGCAGATACATGACAGGTAAGCCCTACACATTTGTGTCACTTTGCAGTGTCCCATACACTGAACACCACATGTTTAGACCCAACTGATAATGTGGACTATTTAATGCCTTATGCCATAGTGTATCTCTGCAGCAGTTGGCATTGTCTTACAGGTATATACACTGGTTGTTGCACTGTATATGGGTGTTGTTCAGAGCATGTCACTACTGTAGGCCATGTCTACCAACAGTATGTTACTCCCTGTGGACACATTCCGCAATGACAGGATGTTAGTTATCATGCAGGTTTGTGATATACCCTTCCAATACCCCATCATGGTCACTCCTGTGAGACCATGCATTTCACAGCAACAATACATGCACATGTACAGCATGTATTCAGGGTAGGTGTGTTAGATGTGTGCATGGAATATACCATCACCATTACATGCACACATCTGTGTTGGCATGCATCTACTAAAAACATACTCACCAGCTACAGACTGCTGCCTTGTTGTTATCCCAGAGGGATCTACATAAGAGGGTGAGAGATGCAATGTCAGTGGCCACACCTGTGGCACTGCTACAGGCTGTATGCACTACTAACATACATCAATGGTAAATTCCCACCATACTACCACATCTGGACATTTGTGTATCAGTACAATGCAGCAACACAATATATCTATGACATTCAGATATGCATGAGCTACCTGTACCACTGGGGATATTTACGCAACAGTGGTCTACTTATGTGCCCTGTGTCCTTACCTGCACACTCCATGGCTGGTGTGTGGGTGACACCCACTTCCACGAAGGGGTCCAGTGGTTGTTGGTGGTTCGGAGGAGCAGGTGCCACGTGGCTGGCTAGGAGCTCCTCCACACATGTCGGGGGGGATGGATGGCATGGCCCTCCCCGTGGCGAGGTGATCCCCTGAACTGCAGCAGCACACCAATGGGCATTGCGAAGCAGGTCACTGCAGTGATGCCGGACCTGCACATAAGTGCAGTTATGCAGGCCGACATCATTGACCCTGTGGACTAGATTGCTCTACAGGGCAGTCCGCTCCTGCTGCTCATGGGCTGTCCTGCCAAAGAGCAACTAGTAGTGCTGTATCAGGTAGTTGATGATGACCTCATTTTCATCCACTGAATACACAGGTAACCTGCAGTGTGATATCTTGCCTGAAAGACATAAAGATGGAAACAGGTCTGAGCAACTCATACAGCAAGGTTACCACAGTTCATAATACACATCTCTGTCCACCCCAACCATATCAGCTTCAACAGACTGTACACACAACTCATTATCTATGGCTACAGCTTAACTACTGTTTGGACAGATTTTGTAGTGTACCACACCTTCTGCTATGTGATTGTAGCCATGTCCCCTGTGTGAGCACTATCATTGCTGGCCTGTTACAGACTATTCACCTGCATGCCATTGTCAGGACCACTATGGTAACGTATTTGCCAGTGGTATGGCTGCTCTGTTGGACATGTACCGGGATTGTGTAGACCATTTCTACCAACCAATGTTCTATAATAGTGACACAATAACATGTATATGTTCTATTGGCTAGCTGATCCACCTCTTCACACCCATCTACCCATGATACCTGGCCACATCACATGTGTGTCCCAACCTGAGGCCTCCTTGTGTACTGTTACAGCAATGCCATCAGGTGGAACCACACAGGGGATGTTGCCCCCCAGGGCACACACAGAAATGTTCCTGTTCACAGAGCTCAGGTCTAGGGTCTGTTCCATACTGGGCTCCACAGACACATGAAGGATGTGCTACATCAGTCTGAGGCACCCAGTACACATTCACACAGCTAACATGCTCCTCCTGCTCAGCCTCCAGACCAGGCACTTTCAGGACATGGACTGATGTTGTGAGTGGCAGTGGGTGGGAGGCTTGTTCCCATTGTGCCCATATTGGGGACCATGGGGCATCCACATCACAGTCCACACACACCATTCATGGTGTTTACCCACCACATGTGTCACATACCACCCCTGTAGACTGTCCTCTACCAATCCTGACCACCTCCACATGTGTACCTGCCATACTTCCCCATATTCCCATTGCATACTTCACAGATGGGGGCAAAGTGGTGCCAACAAGGGACTAACATGTGGCATACCCATCCATGGTGCACACACTGCCAGCTGTAGATATCTGTGTTTATTGCTATGTGTGCTGCTGCCTCACACATAGCACACATCACTGTGGTAGTGATATAGGGGACATGTCTTCACATACATATATGTTTGTGTGTGCATTAGTACATATGTAGACATGTGCATATAGGTATATATCTATATATGTGTAGATATATGTGATGTCATATATATGTGCACATATATATGTCGACACATGGGTATATGTAGATTTCTTTACATACATGCTGATATACATATATATCCTTATATATTATATATGTGACATATGTACACATATGCATACCTATATGGGTGGTACATTCAGACATCAGCTCCACAATCTCACAACACCTTCCTGCACAGCTGCACTGTTTTGCCTTGCTACAACACAGACAGGTGCCACAGATGGACACGGCCTGACATTAGTGGGGTATATGTGGGACCTGATTGCTGGCAGCCCTATTACACTCCTATGGCATTCCGGCATGCTACAGTACATATTCACCTGAGTATCCAGCCAGTGGTGGGCCTTGGCTCCCACATGTCCATCATAATGGCATTACTTCCACCACCAGCTATTGGCCACATCATATACATACTTCCCATCACACAACACATACTATGATGGCTTACATCTTGTCTGTCAGTGCTGACCTGCACAGTTAACAGCTATGGCCCACTACCTACAGGGACAGACACTATTGTCCATAGCAGTTGTTCAGTTGAACATCATCACAGCAACACCTGATGGCACATATAACTCATTCCACATCATCTATCCCATTATGATGGACCAGGTACTACATTCTAATGCATGCACATATACTTCACATACTTGTTGTGGGAATGATGTCTTTATGAATGGCAGCTGCCTAAATGCATGCGTCTTCGGCTGTTAGTTTGATGAGCTGTTTTGTTTTTTCTGCTTTTGCTTTTGCTTTCTCTCTCTCTCTCTCGCTCTCTCTCTCTTCAGTGAATGGATTGAGCTGCTTTGAGTAGATTGCAGCCTGGCTTTAGGAGATGATGCACTTGATCAGGTAATGGCCTCTGCACCAATCAGTGTCCTACACTTGCTAACTGCATGCAGCTTGCTGTGTAGTACTTCCAATTACCACTGTCATGGCAACCACCTACTATAAATCCCTACATCATGTGGGCGTGGTCCCTTTACCTTTCCTGTGTGATGGACATGCTTTCTGTGTGTGGGCATCAGTGTTACAGACAGCAGGTAGCAATACCTGTTACAGGAGTACCGGCACACTCAGGGCAGCTACATATTTGTAGGAGGTTCCAGAACTACAGACAGAGCGTGAGTAGAGTTGTGTTATGCTTTGTATAGTACTGGTGTTACAGGGTGTGTGTGTACATACTAGTTTACCTTGGAATGCAGTCTGTCTGCATAGCTCTGAACTGTGGGCCTATCCTCTTGGTGGCCAGAGGTGTGCCTATCATGTTTTGTCTGTCCACCACACAGGTACTGTGTCAGATGTTTCACTGGCAGTGTGTGCATGTGTGTGTGTGTGTGTGTGTGTGTGTGTGTGTGTGTGTGTGTGTGTGTGTGTGTGTGTGTGTGTGTGTTGAGTGCTATCAGTACATAGCTACATCCATTTATATTTCGAGCCTCAATTCCCTGACTAAGGGTATGTTGCATAATATTCTGTAACACCAGTGACTTGCTTAGTGTATGGCAACAGTTTTCCACATATGTGCCTGTGTTCCAGCCTCTGTTCTCCACCTACATACCAAGCTTTGCACATATGACATGCTATCAGGGGTTGTTCTGTAATGGGCTGTGAGTATATCACAATGCCAATGCTGCCATCAGTCCATTGCTGTTGTATCCCCCACACATACAGGGGGGGCTGGGGCCATATAAGTGTGAGCTTCACCTACACAATACATGTGTGCTCTTATGCACTGAAGAGGCCAGTGTATGTAACAGTGGTATATGGCCCTGTATTATTGAGTCTAGGGGGGTGCACCATAAATGACCTAGGCTGTTACAAAATGTGAGGGTATCAGGGGTGAGCTGCCTTAAGGTATCTGGATGTACAGTACCGTATGCTTCATCTATATTTTCATTACTTACATAAATTGGGTTACTGCAGGCCTACTGCCTCCCGCTATACAGACTGTTCTGTTTGTCAGTGTGCTTATGATGGTGTCAGTTATGCCTTGTTATGTAACAGTTACATCCCATTTGGTCAACTGATGTCTTTACCACCTAGTGATTTTGTACAGAGTGTAGATAGACGCTGCTGGACTATACACCTGCATTGCAGACTGTTGATTTTTTGGTATTGTGTGGCCCAGTCTGTCTTCATTATTGTACAGTTTGAAGGGCTTGGCCTGGACAGCGACAGTTGTGAACCTTTCCAGACTGCTGTATTAGTTTCACTGTTTCACAGTTGCATTACTCTGTTTATATGGATGTCAGTGTCTGAAAAGCTATATGACATAGCATATAGAACTGTAATAGTACACAGATAAAGGTTTTCCATTTCTGCAAAGCTGTGTGTGTTTTTTTTTTCCTATGACCTCTCTGTGGGTATATGTTGCAGGCAATGATTGTCATTTGTATGGGTGGCCCATACAGTGTCTAGTTGTTCAGGTGTTAACTGTGGGCATAGTGGCTGTTCCATATTGTGTGCACCTTGTACATATGTATCTTACTGTACATATCTCTGCGTGTGTATGTGTAGTCACATGTATATATGTATATCTATATGTATGTATATATATATTTATATATATATATATATATATATATATATATATATATATATATATATTTCTGCAGATCTGTGTCTGTGTATATGTATCCTGGGGATGTTGATAGCTTCCACATTTTACATTTCCTATGGGAGGCAGACTGTACTGCATGATATGTTACCAATACCAGCCTGACATTATACAGGTGGGATGAAGTACTGTTAACATCTTGTGCCCATGCCATGTCAGGTCCTGGTTATGGGATCTGCAACACTTAGTAGTGTATTGCAGGGCTGATGTGTTTGGCTGTGGGGGGGTATGCCTATTCATACAAGATGTATACTGTTTGGGGCCTCTTAACCCCATTAATTGTGCATGTGGACATATTTGTTTTTGTTAATCTACCATTGCTATCTACAGATGTATGGCCACATATACCTATATAGATATATATATCTGCTTACATATATATAACTATGTCCGTATATAAAAAACACACCACAACTGTCCCCAAAAGGGAACCAGAAATTCTCCTCAAACTGTGAAAAAACACAGAGCACTGCTGTAGCTGCCAATTTTTTATTTACTTCATCTGGTACCCTGGCCTCACAGGCCTTCAAAGGAATAACTCAGTACTATCCCAGCAGCCCTTATATATTCCATCTTCTCATCAATTAACATTTTAATTACATTAAATAATTGATTTATTTATTCCTTAAATACTATTAATTAAAGCTTAAAGATGTACCCCCCCAATACTACACATCATGAATGCATTAATATATTAATACCCACAAAGGGACTTTAAATCTAAAAATGAATTTTTTTGATATCACATATTCCACATCCATTTAAACATCTTACACCATTTTTTACTATTAGATGTCAAACAAGAAAAAAACATTGGCCCTCCCCTAGAAAAGTTCTAATATAAACAAACTTAACATGATTTTCTTATATCACTAAATACTATTTCATTGACACATATACTAAATATAGCCAATACAATTATTTCTTACATTATATTTCATACCCAACTTTACCGACATACACCCATTATTTATTCGTCTCTCATCTTCACTTCCTAAATATTAAATATAAATATCCACAACTTCACCTGGCTTGTCACAAATCTACAATATACTATTTCCACCATAAACTTTAAAAATACTACCTATGTCCCCCAATCAATATCCAGATTGAGGCCCTAGGGTATAGAGTACCCAAATACACTATCAATTTGGTTTCTAACGTAATGAGCCTTCACTTAAATTCATCACCTCCCAAACTGCGGATCTCATAAGGTTGTGCTAACACACTAAAGAAAAAACTATCTGTGTTACCCCCATGGGTGCTGAAAAAATGTTGAGCCACTGGGCTTTCCATCTTTCTAATTCTTACATCTCCCAAATGTTCCAAAATTCTCAATTTCACCTCCCTTTTAGTTTGTCTCACATACCACTTACACAGTGTGCATCCACATCCAATGATGTAGACCACCCCACATGAATCACATCTAAATTCTTTCTTTATCCAAAACATTTTCCCATTTATCATCCATTCATCAACATTTTTCATTTTATCACACACTTTGCATGCACCACATGGGAATGCACCCTTCCTATTCCCTACATCATCCTTGGCCCTTGGTCTCAACAACTCTTTCAGGTTCTTGAACCGACCATAGGAAAATATAACTCTATCCAAAAACAATCTCCCCACCATTTCATCCCTACAAAACACAGTCCAAAGGTTATTAACTAACCCTTTCAATGTATCAGAGAAGGGAGAAAATTTGGTCACCAAAAAAAAAAGAGGCTCAATTCCATCCTTCCCATAATCATTCTCCCTCATGAACTTGTGATGCCCACTAAAACAGCTAGATTTCCTTTTATAACTGGTCTTCCTTTCTAACTTATTCAATGCTTCACCTATGTGCCCTTCAGTATATCCCCTCTTTAATGAACTTTTCTTCACCATATCAAATTCTCTTTCCAACACCCTTTCCTCATATATATATAGGTCTACCTGACAAACGCCGAAAGCTGACAACGCCGACGATGAGAACACCGACACCAGAAGATCGAAAATTGAGATGACCGATGGATGAAAACCCCGACGCTGAGAACACCGACATGTGAAAAGGCTGTGTAAGTATGCGGTAGTGACGGACGTTAGGGTTAGGGTGCGAGTAAGGTAAATGTGCAATATTGATGGACTCTAGGGATAGGGGTGGGTTAAGTGACTTAGGGTTAGGGCGCGGGTTAGGTGAGTGTGCGATAGTGACAGTCTTTAGGGTTAGGGGCGGGTTAAGTGAGTTAGGGTTAGGGCGCGGGTTAGGTGAGTGTGCGATAGTGATGGACCTTAGGGTTAGGGTTTGGGTTAAGGTTATGGATAGTTGTGTATGTAAGGTTTAGTGTGGGTTTGTAAGGATTTTGGTGTGCTTGTGTTGTGTGTGTGCTTTTTGGACAGGGGATTTGTTTTGTTTGTTGATTGTCAGGATTGTGGTGTGTCGGGCATGTGAGGTTTCGTGTTTGTGAACTTTCGGTTATGTGGTGTCGGTGATTTCGTTGTCGGTGTTGTAGTGCGTCGGTGTTGTCAGGTAGACCCATATATATATATATATGTGTGTGTGTGTGTGTGTGTGTACACACACACACACACACACACACACACACACACACACACACACACACACACACACACACACATCTAGATGTTGGTATACATTCTCTGTACTGTTGCATGACTGAGCTGGATGATATGTTTCTGAAAACATCAGCTTTCTGTATATTTGGCATGGCTTAGTGTTAAATCACTTTGTCTATGGTGCCCAGAGTCCTGGGTTTGAGCCTTGCCAAGGCTATTTGTTTTGTTGCTGGGCAGAACACGGCCCATTGGATACACAGTGATTAAGGCACTTTAAAGCAGTTGTAAGCGGGGTTTCGCATGTTTGCATAGAGGTAAGCACTGCTAATTTCCGGTTACAGTTTCTTATACTCAGTTAGCTTCTAAATTGTTTAACCTGTGTAGGTAGTGCTTAGCTCAGCGCAAACAGGCTTAGACCTGCTTAATGCTGCTTAAAAGTGCTTACTCCCACTTACCCACGCGCTAATTTCTTTAAAAGAAAAGAAAAAGGGTTGACAGGAAAGTGATGAAAAAAGGGCACAAAGAGGGAAAGACAGTAGGGAAAATAGCTAGGGATGTGCAGGAAGGGTATAGGGAAGGTCCATAGCTGCCCATTTCTTTTACAACAACAACTGTGCATATACACTGAATTTGGAGGTAGATTTGGACAATCAAACCCCTGGGACAGGGGTGAGGAAAACAATAATAAGTTGTGATGCCAATTAGACTGGATTACATGTGTCCAGTGGACATGTGCTTAATGGACAGCTATGTATGGGGCGAGATTTTTTTTTTTTGTGGGAACAGATTGCCCCTTTTTTTTAGGTGAGAGTGGGATGATGAGGAGGGGTAGTAGGTATATTTGGGGAGGTAAGTTGGGTAGGTTAACAGACAAGATACACAAAATGCATATGGGGTGGTATATGACACATGGGGGGGTAAACACCTTGATGGGGAGGGGTGTTGGGATATCGGAAGCCAACAAGTCCCCTAGTGGTAACAGTGGGACTGAGGACCCCTCCCATGGGCAGTCACCACTGCACCTTCATAGCCTCGAAGGTGGCTGTGCTGGGGGCTGAGCCACAAAGCCAGAATGACTCTCTAATCATGACATGTGGCCTTCGAGCTGGCGTAGAAGATCACCAAACTATTCATTGATTGCTGTATGCACCATGACCCCGACCTGGCGACGGGTGATAGGTGCTTGTCTGCGCTCACTTCCGGGGGGGCGAGCCCCATCCCCTGAGGTGGTTTCACCCAAAGGTGGTGCAGGACCAACGGACAGGGAGGTCCGGGGTTTGGCCCCAGACATGCTGCTGCCCGGTGCCTTGTACAGCTGAAGTGGGGCAGGTGGGTCCGCTGGGGCCACCATTCCCAAGTGTTCTATAGTGTTTAGATTTCATCATATATGGGTTAGTAATTTTCAACACATTCTAGGGTTAGGTATAAAAGCATGCATAGATATTCCCATTAACCCAGACACCAGATACAGAACAGTTGTATAGCAAACAAAATGCATGCATATATGGGACCACAGTGGTAATAAGAACAGCATGCAGGTACGTTGATGGCACCATGCCAGCAATGTTGGAATAATTCAATATGGCACATGCATGGGAACTATTAACATATTTATCAAACAATTGGACATTATCAGAGTCTGTACATACCAGTTGGGGTGGGTATGTTGATTATTGTTGGGGATAAGGTGGGGGGGAGAGAAAGATGTCAATTAACAAGTAGTATATTCCTGTAGTCAACATTACTTTCCTAGTCAGTGTTGTTATCTGTACCTTACAAGTCTTACTACACTACCTTATAACCTTATTTTTGGCAGTGATATGGCTGTTGTTATCAGCTGTTGTTGTCATTACACATGAACTGGTTTTACCTGCAGTATACACCTCTTACCTGGTATACCTGTGGAAGGAATGTTTGTTAACACTGACTATTTGTACACATATGACCGGATTCCGAGTTGATGTTTTGAACTATGCTATCCAAATCTTTCTGCACAGACTCTGGTCATGTGTTGACCACATGCTGGTGTGCCTGGACATATCTAGAATATTGCCCTCTTCCACCTTTAGTGACCTGACACACACATATACATGCTTTCCTACACAGTTATATTATGTAGCACAGTGTGGGCATTAGTGACCAGTGATACTTTATTATTCAGAGAAACTGCAACACTCACAGTCCCCTGCAGTACCAGGGTGGACAGTACCAGTACAGGTTATATTGATTTGTATTTCTTAGCACAGTGTTCATATCCAATGTACCTGTGGGACCAATGTTTGTAAGCACTACCTGAATGTTACCACACAAAGTTCCAGATTCCACATTAGTATTATCCACATACATCTTACTCTGTTACTGTACACACTCTGGTCACAGCTTGACAACATGGGAGTGTAGATAGGCCATGCTTGGATTATTACTCTCCTATCAGTTTTGGGGGTTGCTATAGTGACAGGTGTGTTCTCATGATGGTTGACAATCACTTGTATTCCCTGTTTGCTGGCTACACATCTGGGATCATCCCACAGACTTACCAGGGGGACAGGGAGACAGGCAGCAGATATGGGCACATATACTGGACATTCTGGTCTCATGTGTACAGTTGTGGGGTATGAATCTGTATGCAGTCTACTTCGACTCCCAGGATTCAGATCATGGCTGTGTCTGCTACAACTTAAAAACTGTTCATCACAGTTGTGTCTGCTATATTGATATTGCTGTATATCTCCAGTCTGCTTTCTGTCTTATTAATCCCCTGTGCTTATGCATTCTGACCTTATATAACAACACTCTTATTCAGAATTCCTAGACAGTTATATGATGTAGGACAGTGTGGGTGACAGTGATGTGTAATACCTCATTTTTTAGGGCAACTGCATATCATTCTTGTATTTCTGGGCACAGTGTTGGTATCTGACAGACCTGTGGGAGGAATGTTTTTTAGCACTACCTGAATGTTCCCACACACAGTAGCAGGTTCCACATTACTATTATGCGCATACATCTCACTCTGTTACTCTACACACACTGACCACAGCTTAACAATTTGTGGTGTAAATGGGACATACATGGCTTCATAGTCACATAAGGTATTGGGGAGTTGCTAGTGTGCCGGGTTTGTTGTCAAAGATGTGTCAATCAGTTGTATTTCCTGTTTGCTGCCTATACATCTGGGATCCTCCCACTGATTTCCCATGGGGACAGGTTGATAGGCAATAGATATGGGCCACTTAAATAGACATTCTGGACATATCTGTGCAATTGTGGGGTATGATTCTGTATGCAGACTACTACCACTGGCAGGATTCCAACCGTGGCTGTGTGTGTTAAAAAGACAACAGTTCACATCTCAGTTGCATGAGCTATTCGGTTTTTGTTGTCTGCATTTTCCCTTTTTGCTGTCTATGTGTCTCTCAGTTGTACTAAATGGCCTCTGGGGATTACACCTGTCATATACAGGCATTCCTACACATTCGATTGATGGTGCATGGTGTGGGTAACAGTGCTTAATACCACAGTACTATTACATGATTGCAACTCTACATTACCATATGATACCAGAATATACACATGCAGTCCAGTAGTTAGACCTGTTTTGTCAGGATATTACACTTTTATTGACATACAAACAATATGAAACTCTTCCTACCATATACTCTAGTGTATGCAGTACCTGCCTTGAACAATACAGGTTTCATACTAGCAATTACTTTACTACTATTTTTATTTCCTATGACAGTAAAAGCATGAGTATTACTGACCTGCCTCGTGTCGCAACCATGCCAGGCTGCTGAAATGGCCTCCTGGTTCATGGCCCGCTCCGTTGCAGCTGTGGGGGACATAAGAGGAATATTTAGCCATACCTATCTATGATATACCTGAGCTGGCACTTATTACACACATACTGGGGTGATACTTACACATGGCTGGGACATCCTCTGATGCTCTAGCCTCTTGGAGCCACTCCTCCAAGAGGTCCGCCTTCCACCACTTCAGGTCGGCATAGTGGTGCCTGACCTCCTCACCAGTTTGGGGTATGCCAATGGCATTGGTGAGGTCATGGGCGAGACAGTCCCAGGCCTCCGCCTTATATTGGGAGCCCTGGTACTGGCCCTGCAGCAGTCTCCGTACATGGTTTTTAACTAGGAGTCCAGCCATGACCTTGAACTCCTGGATGCACCATCACTGCACCCAGAAGTGCACTCCTCCTCCTCCTCCCCTTACTGCCATAGTGCCTGCAAGGGGAAGCTACAACCAGTTATGAGGTGTATTCCCACCTCTTGGGTTTAAGTAGGGCTGATTTCCTGCACTTTTCCATGATTGGCCGGTTTTGAAAAGGCTAAGCTATGGGCAAACCTGTGTACCTAAGGTTGGCATTGTTTAAAGGGGTATACCGCTGGACACAAAGAGTTAGCTTGTCTACACATTGCTCACACCTCCTAAGCTGACCTGTGCAATGCTTAGCATTGTTTACATTAGACTTTCATTATAATGTCTTTTTGGCATTGTGTTATTATTCATTACACCTTATATGTATGCCTGATATCCCTGATTGATGTTTACATACACTCTGTGGGGTCCTTGTGTTTTATTGGGGACTTCAACACTCTATTACACTTACACCTCACTTCTGGGCTTACTGCTGTACTCCAGTTCACATATTTATGTTATGTAGTGGGTTATGGCACATACGACTGCATACTGATGCCTTTCACAGGTTCAGTTTGGTTATACTATGGCGAGGACATGTTTACTACTACCTCATTCATCTGTACTTCTGTGATGGCTTTGTGGATAACTAGTGGGACTATGGTATACAGGGTCCTGCTTTCGAGACCTGTATGGCTGTTTATTTTGTTGATGGGCAGAACAAGGGCCGTTGGATACAGAGTGATTAAGGCACTTTTGAGCAGTTGTAAGCAGGGTTTTTATTTATTTATTTTATTTTACATTTGTTGACCAGGAGAGTCCAACTGGATTACAAGTCTATTTTCAGTGGAGGCCCGGGGAGAAAAGCTCCAAGAGAACAATTTTTTACAAAACATAGTTTTAAGGACAGACATTTGACATACAATTTCCATAGAAGAGGCTTTGACATACATATTAACTAACAGATAGGATACATTTGTTCTCTACAATATAATATTACATTTTAGAAGATATTCCTATGTTTAGGATTCCTGTGATAGATTTACTATCAGAGTAAAAGCAGAAAGACATAAAAAAGGCTCCGAGAGAGCAGATGATGCTCGCTGTAGTTGAGAAGGATAACAAATTGATTCACTATATGTCTTCACCTGGTTTTAGTTGAGAAGGATAAAAAATGATTTACAATATGTCTTCTTCTGGTTTTAGTTGCTTATGGAGAGCTCAATATTGTTGGGGTAGTTTTCCCTAACTCCTGGAGAGATGGGATGAGCAGTAGATTAACAGTCTTAAGTGGGTACAGTACTATAATTGGTTGGCTTAGCAGAGTTACTTAAGTTAGGTGAAGTGTTCTAATGAGACCTTAGCCAGGGGGATACAGGAGCACAGTCGATTATTCAGAAAGTGAGTTTTAACAAGTTTCTTGAACTGTGATGGGGATTTGTTGTCAGTTTGTGGGCAGGAAGGGAGTTCCAGGTTTTTGCTATACAGTGGCTGTAGACAGGCTTACCAGCTTCATTGTTATATTTGGTTACTTTGAGGAGGTTTTGTGTGCTAGATCTCAAGGGTCTGGCAGTTATATAGGGTTGCAAAAGATTCTAGCCAACTGAGTTTTTTTAGGCATTCATGGTGATGTCTTCTGATGAGAGAGGTTGTAGCAAATTTGGCTATGTTATTATAACAACTATCAAGTTTGTTTAGGTTGGATTTGCGGAGATTTGTAAGCACGGGGGTTACATAAAGTAGGGTGGATAGTAGGTGAGTCCTTGCTATTGTAGTTTTGGAGTGGTCAGTGAGGAATTATTTATTGTGATACAGTAGGCCAAGTTTTTATGTACTTTTTTATGGTTATAGAAATATGTAGGTCAACTCTAAGGTTATTATGTATTTCAACCCGTAAGAGTTTGGTATGATTTGTGGGGGTGATTATGGTCTTGTTAAAGGAGGAGATGAAGAAAGAATCAGTGGGAGGTGTGGCTCTGTGGGAGGTAAAGAGTACTAGCTTTGTTTTACTTGGGTTCCGAATTAATATTTGGTTTGTAATCCAAGTTTTTGCTAGGGAAAAGCATTCTTGTGTTAGGGAGTGAAGGATGTCAATTGATTTGGCTGCACATATTATGGTGGTATCATCTGCATATTGCACTATTGAGGCTTTAAGAATACTGTTTGGGAGCTGATTGGTGAAGAGGGTAAAAAGAAGTGGCCCCAAGATGGAGCCTTGGGGTACTCCTAGGGAGACTGGTAGGGAGGGGGAGAGCTGGTTTTGCCACATAACAGCTTGTTTCCTTCAATCTAGGTAGTTTTTTAACCAGTAGATGGCAGGGGTAGTAAGGTTTAGAGTTGCTAGTGAAAGAAGGAGTTTATTGTGATTAACCATATTGAATCCTTTGGACAAGTCAAGGAAGGTGGCAGATACAAAGAGTCCATTGTTTCTGTGAGTATTGACAATGTTGGTGAATTCTGTTAGTGTGGTGGAGGTGCTATGGAAGGGTCTAAAGCCATGTTGTTGTGTTGCTATTAGATTATTTTCTAGGAGATATTTCATTACTTGCTTGTGTATTACCCTGTCTAAAATTTTAGATAAAGGGGGTAGTATGGCTATAGGGCAGTAGTTATTGAGTTCCAGGGAGTTTCCCCCTTTATGCAGAGGGATGATATGTGATATGTTCCATAGCTTGGGTACTATACACTCGGAGATGGATCTTTTAATTAGGATGGAGACAGGATATGATATGGCTTCTGCAGCCAGTTGGAGGTATTCAGCGGGTAATTTATATGGGGCTAGAGACCTTGGTTTGAGCTTGAGTAGTTTTTCAATGGATTTGGTTGGTTCTGGGTGGAAGCTGAACTTGGGACAATTGTTAGTTGGGGGTGGGGGGTGGATTTGCAGGGGCGGGGATGTTGTCATAGGGTTGGTTGTTTGCAAGGTTCATAGGTTCATACTAGGCTATCTGCCGTAGGGCATTTATAAGCCTAGCCAGAGTGTGTTTGGCTTTCGCCACCCATTTTAAATTAATTTTGCTATGCCCTTTTTCGAGGTTAGTATACTGTGCCTCTGTCTAACAGTGACACAGAATTGATACCCGGGGTAAACCTATGATCTCCCATCCACTCATCAAGATTCCTCTTGAAGAGAGTCAATGAGGGACTCTGCCTAACCTGGACTGGGATTTTATTCCAGAGTGAAGGGAGCCTCTGGGTTATGAATCTGTCCCTCCAGCATGTCCTATATATTTCAGTGCTGAGGTTCAAGTCTCGAGCGTAGCTCGATGGGATTTGGATTTTCTGAGGTGCAGCATGTCCATTAATTCCGGGTTGGACATGGCTTTATACGCCAGGCACAGATCACCTCTGAGCAGGCGGTATGCCACTGAGTAGAGCTGGAGTTTCTTTAACCGGGCAGCATATGGCATCTGTTTGAGCCCTTTGATCCTCTTGGTGAGGTACTTTTGAGGTCTTTCCAGTTGCTGCAGGTGCCTGGTAAGGTACATCCCAAAAGGGGCATTGTACTCAATTATGGGCCTGATGAGGGATGAGTAAAGAGGCACGATGACCTCCCTTGATCTAGATGTGAATCCCTTCATGATTAGGTGGGCTATATAAAATGTTTTTCTAACCACTTTGGCCACGTGGTTGTCAAATGAGAGATTGCTATCAACTTGGGTCCCCAGGTCCCTAATTACTTCTTCTGTACTTAATGGATTACCACCTGTGTGGTAATCTGTGGGCACTTTGTTTTTGCCAAAGGGGATGACTATACACTTTTTGGCGTTTAGCTTGAGGCCATGGCTCTGGCACCAGTTGTCTGTTTCTATGAGGCCCTTTTGGGGGATGCTTGTGTCAGCTGAAGAGTTGATTATGGCGCCCAGTTTGCAGTCATCTGCGAACTTGGTCAGCCACAGTCCTTCCGTGTTGGCCTGTACCTCCGAGAAATATATACCGAACAAGGGAGGTCCCAGGACTGAGCCTTGTGGGATGCCACTTGTAACTGGTTTGGAGTCTGACATGGTTCCAGCAATTCTAACCATGTGGGTTCTGTCCTTGAGCTAGTTTGCAACCCATCTAGTGACATAGGGGTTTATATTTAAGCTGGTGAGCTTGATTGGGGTATTGTATCGAAGGCTTTTGCGAGGTCCAGGTAGGCTGTGTGGACCATCTTCCCCTTGTCAATGGCCTTGGTGACTGTTTCAAAGAAATCAACCAGGTTTAAGAGGCAGGATCTTCCCTTAACAAAGCCGAACTGGGTAGGATCCAGTGTCTGTAGGTCCCCAATATAATAGGGTCTGGATGGTTTCTGTAAAGTATTTATTAAATTGAGTGGGGGCGTCTTCTTGGTTGTTATCTATTTTTGGGGTTGGGGTAGTTGTTTTACCTGGTTGTAGAATAGGTTGTATAATAGGTTTGTGTGATGGTAAGCACTGGTAACCAGCTGTTACATCTGCTTACAGAAAGTTAGAGTTAGATTTGCTTAGCCAGTATAGGCATTGCTTACCACGGCGCAAACGGGCTTAAGGCCGCTTACTAGTGCTTACATATGCTTACAACTGCTTATTTGTGCTTAGACCTGCTTACTAGTACCTTGTTCATTATAACACTGACACCTCACATTTGCATTTACTGCAGTACTCCAATTTATAAATATATGTTATTTAGTGGGTTCTGCAACAAAATAATTGGTCATAACGTGCTTTGCCATGTAAAATAGAATGTGCTGCAGTGGGACTCAAACCAGGAATGCCTGCTCATTAGGCGAATGCTCTGCCCACTACACTATTGCTGTGCTGCTACATTTGCATATATCTTCCTTGTTATCCTCTTCAGCCTTTTAATCTGCTTTAACCGTACCTAAGCGATGGGCACACCCATGCACCTATGGTTAGCTTCAATCAGATTTAAAAAAAATAATAAAAGGCTTTCTTTTCATTTTATTTATATGTACTGTTGCTGTTGTACACATGGGGGACTGTTGGTGGGGATATGAGGACACCTATGAGCGGTCTCGCTCATTTCATACCCCTTTCTGCTGTTCTACATTGCAGGGGCATGTTTGTTCTGAGAGCTCTGCACTCTTACATGCTCCGTGTAAGCCTAGCAGCTCGGGCAGTGCACCTTATTAATATGCATGGTACGCTGCCGTCCTGCTCCTAAATTGGTGCTTCCATGCATGACTAAGCTAGCCCTGCATGGAAGTTTAGTAAATCCGGGGGCAAGTGCCATCATGAAAATATTGAATAGAGAAAACTATAAAGCAATTAAGACAAGGGGTGTTGCTGATTGAAGAGTAGAGAAGAGGGAACAGATCAACAACAATACTTAGAAAGAAAGACATGGTAAAAGCAACATGCAGTATCATAACAGACCAGGGTCTATTGTATACTATTGCAAATAATAAACTGCAGATATCAGTATAGACAGAAAAACGTAGAAGATATACAGATAAGTATCAAGGAAAAGTACAAAATAAGCAATTCATTGATGATCCAAAAAATGTTTTCAGAGAAGTGTGAAACAAAGCAAAAGGAATAGAAACACCACCAGAAAAACAAGATATAGGCACATTTTGGAGAGATATCTATGAAGACCCTGTGGAATGTAACAAAGATGCTGGATGTATAGAAGAAGTAAAAAAAACAGTAAGAAGTTCAAATGTCCAGATATAAAATGGTATGAAGCAATGGCCAGATCCCAGAAAAATTGAAACAAACTTAAGAAACCCCAGGCCTAGTTACAGTACCTAACTTTTGCTAAAAGTATTAACATCTTTACATGAAGATGTAGCCCTGAGTAAGAACTACTTATAAGCACATTCCAAACACACACCAACCTGGTTAACAACAGGAAAAACAATACTCCTACTTAAGAGTGAACCTGAAAGCTATCTTAAAAACTATAGACCAATAACTTGACTTCCAACAATATATAAACTGCATGAATTGATGTCCACAAGAGTTTACAGTCATTTAAAAGAAAATTCAATCATTGCAATAGAACAAAAGAGTAACAAAACAAAGTCATATTTAACAAAGGATTATTTGTTGTTAATATCATAATGGAGAATTGTAAAAAGGGGAATAATCTAAGTATGGCATGGATAGATTACAAAAAAGGGTTTGACGGCATCCCACATTCATAGATAAAGAAGTGATTACAGATAAATGAAATACATCCTACATTTATCAATTACCTTACAGTGAACATAAAACAGTGGTAAACTACTTTGCAGCTAAGCCATGATAAAAGACAATTTATTATCCCAGGGATAAAAATTCACAGGGGATATTTCAGGGCGACTCTTTGTCACCGCTGCTCTTTGATCTTGCTCTTAACCCATTAAGCTGCCTACTTAATGGACTAGGTCAAGGTTACAATTTGGCTTCCAGACAAGAGCAAAGTGTAAAGACGTCTCTTCTTTTTGTGGAGGATTTAACACTGTATAGTTCATTAGATGAGGAGCTGAAAGCACAACTGCAAGTGAGCAAAATTTTCTCAGATGATAGAAAAATGTCATTTGGTCTTAATAAATGTGCAAAAGTGACCCTTAAAGCAGGATAGCTGCAGCGTGAAGAAAATGCCAGTCTGGAACAGGAATGTGATCTAAAGGAACTTGAGCAGGAGGGAGTGTATAAATATTTGGGAGATGATGAAGGATCAATGATACATGAACAAAAACAAATAAAACTTAGTAAATTAATACTGAAAACAGCCATAACTTCCAGGAAAAAAGTACAACCTATAAATCAACTTGTTCTTCCTGTTTTAGTTTACAGGTATGGGGTGATTGACTGGCACCCAAAGGTATTGGATCAGTTGGACAGGAAAACAAGAAAAATACTTCATACTTATCAAATGATTTATAAAACTCAGTGAATACCAAGACTATATATTCCCCATTCTGAAGGAGGCATGAGCCTCCTCTAAACTGATTACATGTATAGATCTGCATTTGTAGGCCTGCATACATATCCGTTGATATCACAAGATCTAAATATAGTGAAAGTTTTAAAACATGAGGAGAACAAATCTAATATGACTTCCCTGCTTAGTTTAGCAGAAGCATATCAGTGTCATGCGGGAATGGAAATCAAACTGGAAGTAGACAAAAAGGCAGCAACTGAATGTGGCAAAACAACAAAAGAAAGACTGTAAGGTGAAGGATCAGATGAGAAGGCAAGAAATGTGTAAAAGGTGTAAATATAGGGGCAAGTACAGAAAACTCTTGGAACAACCTCATGTTGATCAGGATCAAATGCAGTAATGGTTAAGGAGAGATGAATTTAAAACCAAAAGATGAAAGGTTAATATTGGCGGCCCAGGATAGTGGACTGCATACACATTGGTTTACAAAGTCCATTGAATATGTCGGAGAAACAGACAAATGCAAGTTTTGTAAAACAGAAATAGGAACAGTTGCACATCTTGTTGTTGGGAGTGATACACTATTAGCTGAGGGCCTCTATACTGAAAGGTATAATAATGTGACAAGAGTGTTGTACATTGTAAACATTACAGTACTAAAGTAGCTTAGAAGCATTGGAAAAATAAGCCACAAAGTATTACAGAGAATGAGGAAGTTAATATCACATAAGATCACCTATTACCAACAGTTCAAAAATTAGATGTGGGAAAACTAGATATAGTAGTCCATGAAAAGAAGACATAAGCAACATTAATCATCAAAATTGCTACACCCAGTGGTTACAGTTGTGACGCCCGTGCCCTGGCCCAGCAATCAAGGAGCCTCAATCCTCACCACTAACATGAGTGAGGGGCATCTCATATATGAGGAAAGGATAACAAATACACACAGTAAAGTGCAATTTCCCTTAAGAGCACACATAGATCACAGTCAATCCAGGGCTGGTCGCTCCCTTGCTCTCCAGGTCCCCAATAAGACTCCCCACTGGCACAGTTATAGGGTTCAGATCTCAGCCTAGCTGGGCAAGCTAAAATCTCCAGCACACTCTCTGTCCTGACATACACACACTTTGAGATAAGAGTTTACACAACCACACAGACACTTCTGGGGAAGGCTGGCACAGGTTCTCCAGCTGTGCCACATTTATCCCAGACTATACGGTAGTAATTACTGCCACCACCCAGCTAATATTTATCAGCTACTCAAAGGCCCTTAAAAGGGTGTCCAATTATTATTGTGCAATATTATTATCCAATTGGTAGATATGACTAAACAGTCAAGGTTTATTAGAGTGACTTGGTACAGTAATCACTATGAATATGCAATGTACTCTAGAGCTTATATTATCTCTACACAAAACAGCCACAGTTAAAAGGTTTTAAAATATTTAATAATAAATAATTAAAACCACAAGACAATACTTTCTAATACACAGTGCTAGTCAAAAGAGTTCAGAGATCACACAGAAATACTTAAACTAAATCAGTAGTACAGTTCTGACATCACAGAAAAACACTTAGTCTAATCCTTCTAGTTCTAGCTATCTCTAAAAGAAAACACAAGTCTAAGATAACTTACATGTGAGCAAGAGGCAGTGCTGTGAGTTGGATGATCAAGACAAAAATGCTTAATAATCTCTGGTTCTCACTGTTTAAATTGAAACTACAGTTCTGCTAAACATTACATCATTCTTCACCCTTCCTGAAGTTCCCAGGCTACACATTAACTACATTTACATTTTTAACATCTCCCTTTTTTCATCTTGCAGCTAGTCAGCAGCAGAGCAATAAAATACATTTGCATGTTTAAATGTAGCAAGCTAACTATTGGTTAAAACAATAGAAAGAATTTCTTCATCTAGACCCCTCGGCACCACTGTCTACATCAAAGGGTCACCACATGCTTTACTTTGGTCAGTAGGGTGCACTGTTGTCACATTTATTTCCAGTTCCACATTTAAGACAACAAGCCTGTAGTTTACATTCATATTTACAAATGACAGAATTATCTGCACAATTCTATTTGGCTAGGCTGGCAGCCTTCACAACAGTGTCTTACATAGAGAGAGGCATAAAGTCATAAAATACCAGAAATTGCATGCAGAAATAGGGGCAATGCAGAAAAGAGATATCCAAACAGTTCCAGTAGTAGTAGAAGCAATGGGTCTCATAAAATAGAATTTACAGTCTTATTTAGATATGCTATTGATACATGTAACTCCATTTGAATTGCAAAAGGAGTCAGTTATGTGTACATTAGCTCAAAACAATATTAATTTCACAAACTTTGATTATACTTTGACATAGGAATGGGGTCCATTCTTGTCATGGTATTAGAAACTCAAAAGACTTGGAGAAATTAAACTGTGCCTGTGTCGGTTAGGTTGCTATTCCAATCACTGTTTTTATATTTACATTTTATTTCCACTTAGTGTTTGTATTTTAAATATATAATGTTTGTGCAGAAATATACTAAGGGAAGAAAGGGATAAAACAAAGAAGCACTTATTTAGATCTGTCTAGTTATTTGTTTTCTTTGGCGCTGTAGCTGTTTTCTAGTTATGGTGACCCATTAGATGCCCTCATCTAATCTGTTAAAGTTTTGTGTCATATTGTGGGAATGTTCTGGCTGAAAAACCAATAGGTAACACACATTTCTTCTGTCCATTGTTTTGAAGCATTACCATTGACAAATTTTATTGTACTAAACCCGGTTCTGATAGAAGAGGTAAGTCAAATAGCTGTGTCTACCATTTTCTTGGCTAAGGTAAAAAACTATATTTGGATATTGTACAGTACTCAGATTTTGTATAGGGTATTGATAAATATTTATGTGATCTCTCTTCCTTTCTCTCTCTTTCTCTCTGTGTTCAACAAGAGGCAGTTAGAGAATATCAGAAACATATCATATTGCCTGCTTTTAACTTCTCTGGTACACCATAATTCCTTAGTTAATTTCTTCTTTCACTTAATTTTCTTAAATTTAACAACTTTGTGGTTGTATGAGTGATCTTAAAAAGAACACTGCTGGTTGCATTTTCATGTATGCAATCCGTTTTAATATGTCCATATTTATTGTAAGTTCTTGTATAGATGAGGCTCTTTGTGATAATTCATTCTTTGTAAAATTCTTCATTCACTTACATTTCCTTCTGTATCAAAGTTTATCCAAGTTAACCTTTTGCTTTTAGTTGTTCTCACTCTGAAGTAAATAAAACCTTATTCCAAGTGCTGATACTCAAGTTTCCTGACACAAATTCAAAATCTAACATAGCTTCTGGAGGGAGATCTACTATCTGGAATGGAACCTTGAAAGATTTGCAAACTTACTAAATTAAAAAACAAGTACAACATTTAGAATATTCAAGGACTCTTTCAGATTTTTTAATTATTATTCGACATGTAGGAGAAGGTAGTTGATAGAAGCAGAACAGCTGAACTCCCACACGTCATTCTGCACCAAGACACATAATAATGAAAAATAAACTGACCAATCAGTGACTAGGATTTAAACTTGAAGAATTGGACTGCAGTAAGATTACTGGATAGGAGAGATCATGCTGAGAACATCCTCCCCAGAGCAAAAGAAGACTAACTTATAGGGTAAAACTAGACTTCTGCCTTATGCTTCTCTTCAGTGTCCTTGTAAGAGGTACACAAGAAAATAAAGGCAAGGATAGTGCTTGCTTCCCTTACTCCAAATTGCAAATCATGACAGATGATATAGGGCAGACACTTAAGACAGTCTGCATAATATACAGAAATCTTGGCATATGTAAGACATATTCAAGAGCAAGAAAAAAATGAAGGCTTTAACACTGACAAAGGATACCATAGAGAAAATAAGTCCAATTGAAATGTTAAACCTATATTTATTGTGCAACATTTAACAGATGGCATTTTTTATTAGAGTGGCTCAACATTGCAGTGGTTAGTATTGCTGTCACATAGATCTTGGCTCTCTGTTTTTATATCTGTCTGGTGTGCCTTCTTTGAGGGGTTTACATGTTTTTGCTGTGTCCATGCTGGTTTTGTATCAATCCTCTGTTTTTTTTTTCTACATCCCACAGACATGGTATTATAAAATATGGTGAACAGGTGATACTCTAGAATGACCTGTGTGTGTGTGTGTGTGTGTGTGTGTGTGTGTGTGTGTGTGTGTGTGTGTGTGTGTGTGTGTGTGTGTGTATATGGGGGTGGGTTTGGCATAATGGTTAAAGTCTTCACATCATATACACAAAGTACAAGATTTGATTCTGACCTCAGGATATTGGCTAGACTTAAAATGGCCCTTTAGTGCAGTTAGCCTAGCATTCATCTATGAACCTATGAACCCACATACACATGTCTGTGGTAAAACTCAGTATTTGTATCCAACAGTGAACTGGCATCCCCCTTGGGACTGTTCTTCTGCTTTATGACAGATGCTTCCTCAGATAGGCTGGATAAAATGACCATTGCAAATGAATGAATGAATGAATACATTTTTTAGTAATTCGCTTTTATTCCTAATCTTTACTACTTCACTATAGTTTTAAGCTTGGTGTGCGCTGTTCTTTTTTTCTTGGGTTGAATAATATTTGAGAATTAAACAAGACACAGCAGTTTGTAGTTAACTGCTAAATACTGAAAACAAAATCATGCATCAATGGCATAAATAAGGAAAAAAACAGCAGCTGCTGTTCTTCATAAAGTATTGGCAGTCACTAAACAAGAAGGGAATCTTTAGAATATATATGTATATATATATATATATATATATATATATATATATATATATATATATATATATATATTCGGTGACCCCTAAAGTAGCCAGTTAATCATCTGCCTGGCTTTTATGATGCAGTGGTCGCAAGGAAAGTAATATATGCAGCTGGGAAAGGGATTGGTACAGCTACTACATTAATGAGTAAGGAGATCAGACTTTCAGTTATGTCCATGGGGATGCAAGTCACATATCATAATTATGCATTAATAAGTGGAATCAGGACATAAAAGGTAATAACAGGTTATGATGAGAAACAGTGGAAGAAAAATGTTATCAGTCTCAAAATAGAAGAGGGGTAGAATTAAACCATGCAATGATTGATTAAGCAATTCATAATATATGTGTTTGTGTGTGTACTGTGTATGTATATACAGTATGTATGTGTATATATATATATATATATATATATATATATATATATATATATATATATATATATATATAGATATATATAGATATTTCTTCTTTGAAAATGTAGTAGGTAGTGATTCAGCATTAGGGTCTATGTGTAGATGTGGATGTGTGACAGGTGCAGAAAATGTTAGAAAGCAATGAGACTTCAGGTGTTCATTAGAGTAACCGTTTGAAATGTTGGATCTGTTTTAGTGAGTCCCACAATATACATAATGAATGGCAAAAAAAATGGACTTATATACCAAGTCCAAGACCGTCATTTCTCAGTATAATCCCTTTTTCTCTTGAAGTAGGACCATCTCAGAGTCAGTATATATAAGTTCAAGAGTATGGGGGCTTGAACAACCATTGGGGGGTGCAGGGGGACTTATCCTCCAGTAAAAGAGAAGTTTAAAAAGAAGAGAAATGCTCAATATTTGCACTACTTCTGGATTTTCTCTCGTGTCAGCACTCAGTGTTAGGAGTGTCAACATTACAATAGGGAACTATGGTTTAGGGGTTACAGCCACATTTATTGTACAATCATGACTAAAAAATTCAAAGCAGAAAATCTAGTGTCTGACGTTACACTTCCCTTATTTTGCTAGACAAAGTAAAGGGAGCTACTGCAAAAAATCTCACTGGATGATAGAAATATTTCTGCAGACAAACTTTTCTAACAACCAATTTAAGACTTATGTATACATAATTAGAACAACTGGTAATCTGAAGAAAAAAATTCTGCTGATTTTTAAGCGATTAGTTTAAAACTTTTACAGTTCTGAGTTTTTTAGAATGGGTTATCTACCCATATGTTTAACATGGATAATTTCTTGCATTAGTTTACTAACTTTCTCCCACCTCAGGTTCTTTCTTTCCCACATTTCCCCAACCCATTACACTCAGCATTTCTACCTTTCATCTGTGATAAAGAAGGACATAGAGAAATTCCTGAATTCCATACCAAATGACAACTCTACAAGTCAAATGGCCAAGATGAATTTCTGTCTTGTTTCATTGTATTATTTCATGAATATTTAATGAATCTTCTACTTTATATTTATAATCTCTGCCTATGTAATAACAGAATTACCCTGGTCTGGAAAAAAGCTAGTTTTTCTACATCCAAAGATACCCAAACCATATCCAAAGATTTCAAACCCATCTCTATGCTCCCTTTTCTAGGTACAATTACTGAATAATATGTGTTTTCTCAATCAGCCTCCTACATGCAGAAGCATTGTTTGCTTTTTTGGAAACCAACATGGCATTCTGGTCAGGCTATTGTACAATGACTGCCTTATACACTCTTACAGGTGGACTTCTAACTAACACAGACAGAGAACCCAACTGGAACAATCCTTATTGATTTAAGTAAAGCTTTTGATCTTGTAGGGAACAGTCTCTTAGACTCTTTAACAGATCTAGGACTTAACATCAAAGCCCTGGGTTGGTTTCAGGGCTTCCAATTCCATGGATCCTTCAAGGTCTAAATAAGCACACTACCTTCCCCTACTAGAAATTTAAACAAATGTGTAACACTAATCTCAGTCCTGTACCTTTTGCTCAACTTTTTCTTTATAAGAAAACTTCACTCTGACCTTTCCCATGTTTGCATCACATTGTATATCCAAAATGGATATTTATAGATCATATTTGCATGTTCTTTTTCCACAGCAACTGTAGTCAGTTATATTTACTACAAGTATATATAAATAATAATAAAACTATAGTCCAAGTAATATTTTATTTAAACAAATGTTTTAATAAAATATTACTTGGACTGTAGTGAGTTATCACTGCTCCATTCTCCATCTTATTCTGAACGTGCTTCAGGCAAGGACAATTTTCTTACCTAATCCCAAACAAAAGCAACTTCAAATACAAGAAAAGTACCGGAATGGATTTAAATCCATCTCTGCTTGCATTTTGCTTCACTTGTAACAAGTAAGCTTTCAATTCTATGCACAGTTGTTTGCTGAGCATTTCTAATTCTATGTACCAAACAGGTGTTTGAATGTCTTTATGTATAACTCTTATATATTGTGAAAATCTGCTGACTGTGTTCAATATGGTAGTAGCTGTTAGAAAGAGGCCTTGCAGACATTAGCCTTGTCCTTATTAGAGTTACCTCAGCCTATACTTCTTCTTTCAGCTTTTCCCAGTTAGGAGTCACTACAGCAGATTACCTGTCCGTTCATGATTGGCAGTGGAGTTTTACAGTGTCAAGTTTCCAGCCCGGCACCCAACCTTCCACTGAAGGCACAGACATGCACCTAGGGCCAATTTAGGGTGTCCAATCCACCTACAGCATGTCTTTGGGAGGAAACCCATGTGACCACAGGGAGGACATGCAGACTTCGCACAGAAGGCACTCCAGCTGAGGATTGAACCAGAGAACCGTTTTCTGTGAAGCAGCAACACTAACCACTGCACCACCGTGGCCACCCTTATCTCGGCCTATACTGTTTTACTTAATTCAGTTGAAGGAACTACTTTCTAGCAATACTGTGACATTAAAATTGTTTTGCTCTTATCTTTATGTAGGATGTACTCTCTCACTCTCTTAAATGGTACAGGAGTGGTAAACAACAAAAGTTGTGTGTCAGGATAGGTCTGAAAATTACCCTAATGTGGGCACTGACCAAATTCCAATAGATTGTTTTTGCTGGGATACCTGTTTTTTTTCACTACACTTCAACTTACTGTTCTAGCCTCCACTTCAGCTTTTTATACTAGCCTCTACTTCAAGGGTGTAGCTAGGCATTCTCTTTGTACTCTACTGTGTACAATTTTCTAAACATTACTTAGTATGGCCTAACACAGCCATGGTTTCTCTATCTAAATGAATGCCTCCAATTAGATTTACATAGATTCTATATATATATATATATATATATATATATATATATATTTATGTGTGTGTGTGTGTGTATGTGTGTGTGTGTGTGTGTGTGTGTGTGTGTGTGTGTGTGTGTGTGTGTAAAATTATTTTAGAGAGAAAGTGATGCAAACAATTAAGTGCTGAGGGGTTAACATCAAATGTTTAACTGTCAGGTGGGTTGGTGGGCAGCAATAACAGTATATGAGTACAAAATTAAGTTCTCTGGCTACACCCCTGCTGTACTTCACCTTGTTGTACTAGTCTCCACTTCAGCTCACTGTATGAGTCTCCACTTCAGCTCACTGTATGAGTCTCCACTTCAGCTCATTGTACGAGTCTCCACTCCACTCCTGTACCCAGTCCCCTTCCCTCCCACACGCACCTCATTTTCTTTATTCTCCCTCAGCTCTACTCCTCATTTGACCAGCCAGTTAAAATCTGTCTAGATGTTTATGAAGTGGACAACAGCATGCCTATGTATGGGTCTCTTTTGTGTCTGCCTACCAACTCATTTCCTGTTTCCCCCCACCCCTTGTTTCCCCCCACCCCTTCTTCCATAGGTTCATAGGTTCATACTAGGCTATCTGCCCTAGGGCATTTATAAGCCTAGCCAGAGTGTGTTTGGCTTTCGCCCCCATTTTAAATACATTTTTCTATGCCCTTTTTTGAGGTTAGTATACTGTGCCTCTGTCTAACAGTGACACAGAAGTGATACCCGGGGTAAACCTACGATCTCCCATCCACTCATCAAGATTCCTCTTGAAGAGAGTCAATGAGGGACTCTGCCTAACCTGGACTGGGATTTTATTCCAGAGTGAAGGGAGCCTCTGGGTTATGAATCTGTCGCTCCAGCATGTCCTATTTATTTCAGTGCTGAGGTTCAAGTCTCTCGAGCACGTAGCTCGATGGGATTTGGATTTTCTGAGGTGCAGCATGTCCATTACTTCCGGGTTGGACATGACTTTATACGTCAGGCACAGATCGCCTCTGAGCAGGCGGTATGCCACTGAGTTAATGATATGTGTTAAGTGGGACTCGAACCGGGAATGCCTGTTCATTAGGTGGATGCTCTAACCACTACACTATTGCTGTGCTGCTTTAAAGGACTTGTAGATTCATTTTCAACTCATAGGTTCATAGATTAGTACTAAGCTAACTGCCCTTGTGAGCCATTTTAAGCCTAGCCAATTATCCCTTGTGAGACTCAAACCCTGCACCTTGTCTTTGTAAGGCAAACAACTTAACCATTAGGCCACCCTCCCAACCATCATTCAGTATCATTCTATTTCAGTTGATTTCAACCTTCTAGTTACACCATTACACTACAAAAGAACAAGGAACATTATTATTCACTGGAATGTCTAATTAAACACAACCAAACTGCAGTCATTATTTGTATGAAATAATGCAACTTTGAATTTTAATTGTTTTTCTTTATCATTTGCCTTTACTCACCAGCTATCATTCCACTCAATAAATTATACAGCTGTTGCTGTCAAACTCCCACATAGCACTCAATCTAAATGTAGCTAGTAGTGCAACAATAATCCCCAGATATTCAGATCTAACACAAGTGACCTGGCATTTATTTATGTATTGCCTTTTGCTTACCGGATGGTCCGATTAGACACTCAGGCTCATTTTCAGTGGAGGTTCATGGAGAAAAGCTCCATTAGGGTTACAAAAAAATTACAAAAAGTATAAAGAATTTAAAGAGAAAAATAATCAGTTTCTTAATAGTAGAAATTCTGTTTTAGAATAATCCAATGTTTAATACAATCAAGACAGAGATTAATACAATTTGATTTCTGTAGGAGTGTTATACAATCAAAAACAGGTTGTATTTACACATACAAATTTCATTTTCAAAGGAGCAATGAAAAGCATTACACAGTTATAAATATAGGTAGGATTTATTTGCATTTACAAGATAAGGTAGGAAAATTGAAATGTTAGGGGTTGGTGATAGTCTTGAGATTTGAGAAAAAGATATATATATATATATATATATATATATATATATATATATATATATATATATATATATATATATAGGGAGAGAGAGAGAGAGAGAGAGTCAGTCAGGGTGTGAACAAAAGCAGAGCCAAGATGAGTCTGCATGACTGCCCTGTTTTAGATAGGCAGACAGTTTCATTGTCTGGTGACAGAGGATGAGTATAATGAGTCTCCAGCTATAATATGGGATTTGGAAGTTATTAGTAGGGTCTAGTTACCTGAGCGAAGGCAACGTATTGTTGAGTAGTGCTTGAGAATATTTTGTAGAGAAGGGCATATGTGTGGATCGTGTATTGTTTTGTGAGCAATTAGAAGCTGAGTGAACGTAAGGTGATTAGGTAGTTCTAGACAGCTGAGCTTCTTTAGTATTAAGCGGTGGTGTGTACAGTGAGATGCATTAGCTAAAAAAACTTGGATCATTTTGTTACAGCATGCTTCTAATTTATTTAGTAGGGTAGCTTCAATGTTGGTTAATATGGGTGATGAGAAGGGAGGGGTAAAGGTAGGATGATGCTAAAGATTTTCTTGATGAGTTTGTGAGGTAGGGTTTGTTTTGGTAGTGGTAGCCCACTTTTTGATGAGTTTTCTTGATGGACTGGGTGATGTGCTGGTCAAATTTTAGGTTATTGTCTGTTAATGACACCTAGTAGTTTGGTATTAGTTACAGTTTCTATGGTGGTGTTGTTTGCTGAAGTAATATAAAAGGATGTACAGACTGTAGAAAAAGATTAATGTTTTTTTGCTTTTTTAATTTCTCCAAATCTGTTGGGTTTCTAATACCTTGATGGGAATGGACCCCATTCCTATGTCAAAGAATGATTAAAGTCACTGTTGCTTTTCTGCTGTGAGAAACATTTCTGCAGTTTGTTTCCCACCCTCCCTATTGGTATGGTGTTCTTATAGTTGGTGGCTTTGCAGTTGCCCGCCCCTACTGTAAATTTGATCTGGGACCCTCCTCCCAGTCTAATGTCATTACCTCATTCTACCCAATACAGGGAGAACATTTGAGAAGGCCAATCAGCTTAGTTTCTGTTACTCCTTTCTCTCTTTCCACTAAAAAAAAAAAAAAAAAAAAAAAAATTCTAAGCTTGTTTCCTGTGGGTAGTCTAGTCTGGATATAGATTTGCTGTGTCCAGGACTATTTGTAAGCTTCTCGGCCCCCAAGCCTTTCTGTGTTGGAGGGAAGCCTTCTAGCTTAATTTTGTTTCTTAGAACTAGCCAGTTTTTTGTTTCAGCACTCAAGTCTGTTTCTTTGAGCTCAGCACTTGTTCAGAACTTATTGTAAGCACTAAATAAGCTACAAATTACTACAGCACTCAACTTTCCTCACTGTTTAGAGGAAAACAGTTTCTAGTACTTAACAAATAAGCACCTATCCAGGCATGTCTAAGGGTCAGCTCCCGGTGTTTTCTCCTGTCTACCTGATGAATCTGGGCATCTTGGGGCAATGCTGCAATTGCCTCATGTACACAGACAACCCTCTCCTCCTACCACCCAACACTATAACCTGTGAGAGATGCACTTATATAGCCAAACTGGAAGCAACGCTCTCTTCACCCAAGACTGGACTAGAGAGTCAAGAGGAGAAGGTAAACACTTGCACCACACCACACTCAGCACATAGTCCCTCAAAACCTACACCACCAAAACACACACATAGAAACACAAAACACACACCTACATTCACGGAGGCTCTCAGTAAAAACCTGCCAAGCAACAGGGACCTCCAAAGCAGAAACACAAGCAACCCCCCCCCCCACACACACAACCCAAATGACACATAGCCCACAAACTCAGTGTGCCACTCAACCACAACCCATAAGGCATAACAACATACCCAACACTCTAGTCATAGGTGACTCTATAGTCAGGCACACTGATGTTCCACTCACCAGGCTAAACAAGGAGAAAGTTACTGTCAGCTGCCTGTCAGGTGCCAGGATCTGCCACATAATGCACACACTCAGGTCACTCCACAAGTACTACTATGACTCTGTCATTCTCCATGTTGGTGTGAATGACCTGAGACATACCTCCCTGGACTACATTAAAAGAGACATGGAGGAGCTGTCCAATCTTGTAGCCCAGGCAGGTATGACCCTAGCTCTGAGTAGCATTCTGCCATCACCCAGAATGATACCACAATACAAGGACAAAATGATTGACTTCAACAATTGGCTAAGCTTCTGATGTCATTCTAAGGGGATCCAGTATCTGTCTGCCTGGGATGACATGATCGACAGACCACAATGCTTTGCCAGAGATGGCCTGCACCTGTCATCCTTGGGATTCTGGATACTGGCTGAGGCTCTTGCCACTCCTATAATGCCTTTTTTAGGCAAGGCTTAAATGACAAATTCACCACTGTAATAGGTACAAGCAAGTAAAATCTGAGGGTAATGCTACTCAGTGTTAGAAGTCTAAACCTCAAAATGCACTCACTCGAGGCACTCCTTAAAATGGAGAACACCGACATCTGTGCAGTGACAGAGATGGGTCTATATTAGAACACCGAACTTTCAAAATTTTGAGTGTTCTAATATCGAACCCTATTAATCGAAAATTTAAAACATCAACCATACAGAACAGCAATTTTTTTCCTAGGGAAAAAAATTGCTGTTCCAAAACACATACACACAACACAAGCACACCAAACAAACAGCAATCCACACACATACACCTAAACTCTTACACCTAACCCTACACTAAACTATACATACACCACTAACTATCCACTTACCTTAACCCAAACCCTAACCCTAAGGTCCGTTACTATTGCACAGTCACCTCACCCATGCCCTAACCCTAACTCACCTACCCCAACCTAACCCTCATGTCCACACAATTGCACACTTACCTGACCCGCACCCTAACCCTAACTCACCTAACCTGCCTTAACCCTCACGTCCACACAATCGCACACTTACCTGAACCCGACCCGTAACTTTCCACCACAGTGTTGAAAATACCGAAGTAACAGAAATGGAAAGAATTTGTTTTTCTGTTTCTTCAATATTTTCAGTGTTCGCTGAAAACGGGTCGATATTAGAACACTCGAAATTTTAAAAGTTCAGTGTTCTAATATAGACCCACAGAGACCTGGTTTGCATTACCAGGCTATAATTCACACCACACCTTTCGGTCACCTAACCTGGACCGAAACACTAAAGGCGGAGGCATGTCCATATTCATTAAGGATATCCACACCTCCAAGCTAGTTGCTCAGCATAATGCATCCGAGATTATCCAAGTGCAACTAACTCTGGGCAAGACAGAAATCCAAACTGTACCTTGCTACAGATCCCCCACCATGCACCAGGATTCCCACTCCTCATTTCTTGATACACTGTAAAATATTAGGGTACAACCTAACATCCTAATAATGTCCGAGTTCAACTACCCCATCATTACCTGGGAAAACTACTCATGTACTAACTCTTTTACTCAATGTTTTCTGGAATTCATAAATTCCAACGCCTTGGATCAATTTATCCACACACCGAACAGGGGCAGCAATATCCTAGACCTGGTCATTACCAACATGGGCAACCAGTGTTCCACACCAGAGGTCAATTCCTCATTGGTCAGATCCAACCACAAGCTAATCACCTTAGACATCCACATCCCGCCCCCACCCCCCATTAGGAAAAACCACCGTAAAAAAATTTGTCCAAAGCCAACTTCACACTTCTTAAGACAGAAGTGGCAAACTTCACGACACCCATGCAGATGGACAATAGAGGTATGACTGCTGAATTCTACACAAATGCACTTTATAAGCACTTACACGAGTACATGGATCCTGCAATCGCTAACAGAACCAAGATGTTATCCTCCAAAAAAAGGAAGCCAATCTGGTGGTCCCTGCCATAAACAAACTCTACAACAGAAGAAAGAAACTGTTTCAAAAATGAGTAAAATCCCATGATTGGAGGAACTCCATGGTCAGCCTCAGTAAGAAGCTGAGATCCCACATAAAATCCTCCAAAGCTAGTTATGAAAACAAAATTGCCACTGATTCTAAAGACAACCACAAAGCATTCTATAGCTATGTCACGAATCTCAATGGCAACACTCAGATCTGCTCTGGGTTACAGCGCAATGGCACTAAATATACAGTACCAACTGATATTGCCAACATCCTGGCAGATAGGTTCAGTGCTAACTTTACCCACCTCTCAGCCCCTAAAGGGCCCATATCTATACTGAAAGAATGCAAAGTTCCTGTAATCATGGCTGCACAGGTAAAAACCACACTCTCCAAAGCTAAGAACACAACATCCATGGGACCCGACAAAATCCCAGGCTGCGTTCTACATGAACTACAGAATGAACTGGCACCCCACCTAAGTACCATGTTCAATCATAGCCTTACTTCAGCCATTATACCCACTGAATGGCACGCAGTAACGGTCATCCCACTCCACAAAGGGGGACCCACCATGGACCCTGGGAACTACCACCCCATTAGCCTGATGAGCCTGGTCTGCAAGGCTATAGAACATATCATCATGGAACTTATAAATAATGACATTGGTAATCTCCAGTCTCTGTACCCCACCCTTTGTAAAAGGCAGATCATGTCTCCTAACCTGATAGACTTTTTTGAAGCGGTCATCAAAGCCATAGATGAGGGTAAGGTGGTTAACACAGCCTATCTAGATCTTGCCAAGGCTTTCAACACCACCCCCCACTCTGTAATTATAGATAAACTCACTAAACTAGGTATAAATCCCTATGTCACAAGATGGGTTGCCAACTGGCTCACTGACAGAACCCACACTGTGAAAGTAGCGGATTCCAAATCTGACTTCAGACCAGTGACAAGTGGAGTACCACAGGGTTCAGTCCTGGGTCCTCTCCTGTTTGGTATCTACTTCTCTGAAGTACAGGCTAACACAGAAGGTCATTGGCTAACAAAGTTCGCAGATGACTGCAAACTAGGAGCCATAATCAAAACTCCTAATGATGTGGACATCCTATAAAAGAGCCTTACTGAGACAGATGCCTGGTGTCAAAGCCATGGCCTCAAGCTCAATGCCAAAAAGTGCATTGTCATCCCTTTTGGTAAAAACTACCACATTGGTGATAGTCTACTTAACACCAAAAGTGTGATAAGAGACCTTGGGACCCAGGTGGACAGTAGTCTCTCCTTTGATAACCACATCTCCATAGTCAGAAAATCTTTCTATGTGGAACACCTCATCACAAAAGGTTTCTCATCCAGGAAAAAAAGAGGTCATTGTTCCCCTCTACTCATCACTCATCACTCATTAGACCCATTATAGAATACAGCATCCCTTTTGGCATGTGCCTCACAAGACATCTACAACAACTGGAAAGGTTGGAGAAATACCTCATAAAGAGGATTACCAGCCTTAAACAGATGCCCTATGCAGACCATCTCAAAAAAGTACAGCTTTACTCCATCGCATATCGCCTACTCAGAGGCGATCTCTGCCTAACATACAAAGCTATGTCAAACCCAGAGCTGTTGGACATGCTCCACTTAAAGAAATTCCAATCCCTCTGAGCTACACGCTCTAGGGACCTAAACCTTGTCACCACAATGCACAGAACATGCTGGAGGGATAGATTCCCGTCATAGAGACTTCCCATACTCTGGAACTAACTACCTATCTATATCAAACAAAGCTCCTCATTAGCACTCTTCAAGAAAAATCTTGATGATTGGATGGAAGATAGGAAATTTACCCCTGGGATCACTTCTGTGGCTCCGCTCGACAGGGGCACAGGAAAATAATTTTCTTGGGTGGCAAAAGCCAGGGTACTTTTTTGGCTAGGCTTATATAGGCCCTAGGGCCAATAGCCTAGTACCTACCTATGAACCTATGAACCTATATCCAGTATCTATACTTAAAAATCATTCACTCCAAGAAGCTATAGTCCCCAAACTCTGAAAACAAATGTATTTTACTCCCTTGCAGAAAGGTGGCAAATCTCTTCAATTCTATTTTCCAAACATAGCATAGATATAGGAAAGATCACATCACAGAAACTGCATTACTAACTTTCATATACTATGCTCATGGAAGATGAAATCAAGATGAAATAGTTGCATCCATATTTTCCACTTTTCTAAAGCATTTGATACAGCTAAACATCCTATAGTATTTTTTTAGGCTCAAGTTACTGGGCCTCACAAGCATTACATTCAGTATCAATTGTTTTATATAATTTTTTAACACTTTTATTGAATTATCACTTAATTCAAAGGCAAACCTACATTTATATAAAAGAAAACAAACCATGTTAACAACTTCACAGTTACAAACATACACATTGTTGTATATAATTAATAGCAATTGTTTAAAAGTTACCTCAACCACTGAACACCGTATGTACGCTGGGCAGACAAGCTGTCAGCTCCTCAGCTATCCTTAGGAGGGCCACAAGGTTCAATATTAGGGGCACTATTTCTTAATATATTTATAAATAAAATGCAAGTCACCTTTCTCCCAGCAAATGTAATCCAATACGTAGTCAAAAAATTCAAATATGACATACAGCATTCCTTTACCAAAGTTGAAAACTGGCAGCAGATATATAAATTACTACTAAATACAAAGAAAACAAAAGTAATGATATTTTATTTCACCTCCAACCCAGTAATCAGACTATTGTCCCCAGGATTTAATAAAATCTGTGTAGGCACAGTGTAGAGCCTACACAGAATGTATCCATGTACATGGCTATCGTTCCCCCTCGGCAGCGCACCATGCATATTAATGATGTCATGCTGCTGAGGGAGAGCATAGGAACCGGGTTATTAAATCCATATAGGGAAAAGTGTAGACATTACCCATGGTTGTGGATGCCTGTTAGGTACAGGGTGAGGCTCCCTGTAATGCTCCCCATTGGTATTGAAATGCTGTGAATTGTTTTAAATGTGTAATATTTTATTGTTATGATTTTTTTTCCTCTCTGTATGTTTGTGTGGTGTGGTGTGGAGCTCAGTAAGGCCAACCTGTGCTCACATATAAAAGCTGGCACCTGCTACACATCTAAAAATAGAAACCAGATGTAATTAATTATTGTGATCAAATTGTTTTATTTATTCTTTTTTTTCTATTTTTTTTTGTTTCCGTTTGTGTGGCGCAGCATGAAGTGAAGCAGAGTCAAGTGGCACTCATACATACATAGCCGACACATGCCATACAGCTAAAAACAGAAACCAGATATAATTAATTATTTATGTCTAGGTTTGTTTAACCCTGTTTGCACGGTGTGGCATGGTACTCAGCATTGCTCACAGGTAGCCTGGTAGTGTATGTGAAGGTATACTAGTTGTCATATTATCCAAGTAGCTTAATGGATAGAGTTACAGCCTAATGTGTAGTAGGTCCTCCTGGGTTTGAGTCCATAGTAGTCATAACATATCTGTAATTTAATTTACTGCTTTTTTGTAATTTAATTAAAAAATTGTGAAATATGGCAGTACTGCTCGGTGCAAAGCACTGCTTAACCATGCTAACAGCTACTATAGTTTGCATGGTGCTAAGCTTCATGAAAACCTCAGTTGTGTGAGTTTTTGCACTGCTCAGCTCTGCTGAGCTGGTTTGTGCGCTGTTAAGCAATGTGGTGCTTTTTTGAATGTAGCTCAATGACATGTAAGGGTGGGAAAACAGCCTATATTAAGTGCAATAGGTGGGAAGTTTGCACCATTCCTTGGGAGTCTAATCGACTGTGGATATGGCAGGCAGTGTTGGTAAAGGTGCACGCTGTCAGGTGCAGAGATGGGGTGCTCAGGAGTCCAGGGTCTTTGTTGGGCTCCTGGTTAAAAATCATAAACCCAGGCTGCTGCAGGGTGGTTCCAGGGCTCGGAGTGCAAGGCGGGGAGGCCTGGGACCAGTTGGCCAGGGAACTCACCAATGTTATTGATATCCCCCACACAGGTGACCAGTGTCACCACCATTATGATGACCTGAAGAGGGGAAATAAGGAAACCTTTGGCACCTGAATCCAAGAAGCCAGCACTGGGAATGCCCCACAAATATGTAAGTATGTTTTCCAGTGTTTTACCAATATGCAAGCTGAATGTCTGCAAAACTGGTATGCATAATGGTGTGCTTCTCTCCCAACAGCTGCAGCTGAGAGGGCTTGCAATGTCAAGCCCTATGCTGGGCACCTGGCCAGGTTGCACTGTGAGTGTGGTATGTATGGATTTATTATGCTAACTGTAGTGCAATAAGCAAGAAATAGTAAAGCATTTACTGCAATAAAGTATACACAATAAAAACTGTAGTGCAATAAATGGGCAAGTAGAACTCTAATGCAATTACAGCTGTAGTGAAATAAATGAACAATAACTGCATCGCAATAAACAATACCAATAACAGTAAGCAAAATGATGTACAGCAGGATTGTGTTGTCATAATCATGGCAGCATAAGAATGCAGCATCCATGGGACCAGATGACATCCCAGGCTGTGTACTACATGAACTACAAAATGAACTGGCACCTCACCTAAGTGTCATGTTTAATCATAGCCTCAACTCAGGCTTCGTACCCACTGAGTGGCACACAGCTACACCACTCCACAAGAAGGGATCCACCTTGGATCCCGGGAACTACCGTCCTGTCAGTCTGATGAGCCTAATCTGCAAGGGCATGGAACGTATTATCATAGAACTTAGAAACAAAGACATTGGCAACCTTCAAACACTGGAGCCCACCCAGTTTGGGTTCTTGAAGGGCCGATCTTGTCTCCTGAACCAGATAGTCTTCTTCAAATCAGTCTCCAGAGCTGTGGACGAGGGTAAGGTGGTCCACACAGCTTATCTGGACCTCGGCAAGGCCTTCAACACCATCCCCCACTCTGGAATCATAGATAAACTTACTAAGCTGGGCATAAATCCCTATGTCACTCAATGGGTTGCCAACTGGCTTACTGACAGAAACCAGAGTGTAAAAGTAGCCGACTTCAAATCCAGCTCCAGACAAGTGACAAGTGGAGTACCTCAGGGTTCAGTCCTGGGACCTCTCTTGTTTGGCATCTACTTTTCTGAAGTACAGGCCAACACTAAGGGATTCTGGCTAACAAAGTTCACAGATGGCTGCAAACTGGGAGCCATTATTGAATCCCCAAATGATATGGATATTCTACAAAAGGGCCTTACAGAAACAGATACTTGGTGCCAGAGCCATGGGCTCAAGCTTAATGCCAAGAAATGTATAGTTATCCCCTTTGGAAAAAAACATGTACCCATGAATTACCACATAGGTGGCAGTACACTAAACACTGAAAGTGTGATGAGAGACTTAGGGACGCAGGTGGACAGTGGTCTCACTTTCAATAACCACATCACCACAACAGTCAGGAAATCCTTCTATGTGGCACACCTCATCACTAAGAGCTTTTCATCCAGAAAAAAGGAGGTCATTGTCCCACTGTACTCATCCCTCATTAGACCCATTATAGAGTACAATGCCCTGTTTGGTATGTACCTCACAAGACATCTGCATAAGCTGGAAAGGCCACAGAAATACTTCACTAAAAGAATCACAGATCTAAAGCAGATGCCCTATGCTGACCATCTAAAAGAACTCCAGCTATACTCTGTGGCATATCGTCTACTCAGAGGTGATCTCTGCTTAACATACAAGGCCATGTAAAACCCTGAGCTGTTGGACATGCTCCACTTAAAGAAATCCCAATCCCTCAGAGCCACACGCTCCAGAGATTTAAACCTTGTCATCACAATGAACAAAACATGCTGGAGGGATAGGTTCCTGACCCAGAGACTCCCCATACTCTGGAATAGACTGCCCATACATGTCAAGCAGAAAACCTCATTGGCCCTCTTCAAAAGAAACCTTGACGATTGGATGGGAGATAGGAAAGTCACCCCAGGGATCACGTCAGTTGCCCTGCTAGACAGGGGTCCAGGGAAGTAAATATTGTGGGAAGAAATATCCAGGGAATTGTTATGGCTAGGCTTGTATAGGCCCTAGGGCTGGTAGCCTAGTACCGACCTATGAACCTATGCAGTAGAGCTATATGTATTGTTTGTCTATGGCAAGGTTGCTGCAGTCAAGTGCAACACTGAAATATCTGTAGAATGCAAAACTAATGGCCTGCAAACTGCATTGTTTAACTCACAGCATGGTCCAAGGCTGTCTCAGGGCCAATATTGGTCACATAATGCTCTCTGTTCCTCCTACTTCAGGTAATAAAGATGGGTCTACTTTAAGCTCTCAAAAGCAGTAAAACCCAAATCCGAATTGCACGACACAAAAAGAGCGGACCACGAATCTGTCGAACGAATGAAACCACAAAAGGGGAAATATTGAAATTGCATAGTTGGCCCATCTGTGGTATAGCTCCGTAAGGTAAGTGTGCGATAGTTATGGACCTTAGGGTTAGGGAGGGGTCAAGGTAAGTGCATAGGTAGGTAGTGTATGTAAGGTTTTGTGTAGGTAATGTATGTAAGGTTTAGTGTAGGGTTTTGTTAAGTGTATGTGTGTGGAATATTTAGTTTGTTTGGGTATAGCTCCGTAGGGGAAGTATGTGGTAGGTATGGACCTTAGGGTTAGGGAGGGGTTAAGGATAGTGCATAGATAGTTGTGTATGTGGGGTTAGTGTAGGGTTAGCAGTAGGATTTTGGTGCTTTAATTTAGGGTTAGAAGTAGGGATTTGGTTAGTGTATGTATGTGTTTTTTTTATTGTGTTTGGGTAGGTAATGTGTTGCAGGTGGTGGGTTGGCCGACTATGACGGTTCAAAGTTTACATTTTCACGCTTTAGTACGTTCGATATATCTGCGGTTCACTCTTTATGTGTCGCGAGATTCAGATTCGGGTTTTTCGTTTTTCAAGGGTATAAAGTAGACCTAATAAAGGCATATGGGTGAGGTAGCCCACTCTATGGGCACATATTGTATGGAGTTCACAGACATTTATCAGCAATACCAATAAACTGTTAATCAGCATTGTTGATTCCTAAATAAACCTGAAGTGATATATGCAGTACGGTTGTAGTCGATGCATGTGTGTTCTGCTGTCACTGCAGTCAGTTATAACACTGTAATAGTTCTAGAATGCAAAATGAATGTCTTGTAACATGTATTGTTCAACTCATACTATGGTACAAGCTTGTCTCCAGGCTATTATCAGTCACATAATGCTCTCATTTTCCCCACCCCAGGAAAAAAGTTATATGGGTGAGGTAGCCCATATTATGAACAGATAGTGTGTTTAGATTTCACAGGCACTTATCAGCAATACCAATAAAGAGTTTATTGGTATTGTTGATTCCTAAATACATCTGTGTAATGATTTCCAGTATGGCTGTATTGCTTGCATGTCTGTACTAAGTTGTTGCAGTCAATTATTACAGCATTTGCAGATGTCCCCTGCAGTCTAACTTGTTGCAGTCAGTTATTACAGTATTTACAGATGTCCCTGCAGTCACAGCTATTGGGTTCTATTCCCACACCTGCCAACTAAGGCATGACATCTGTCTAGTTTATGTACTGTACACAAACATGCCTCTCAAGTGTCACAATTTTTCATAATGTAATTAAAACTGCCTAATCCATCTGCCACAGGATTACCAGAAAAAAGTTTACCTGGAATGCAATGTATTACCAAATCCACTTACAGAGCACCTTGGCAGTTATATAAGTCCACATTATGTGAAACTGTTCTGTGTAGTGGTGTACCTGCATTTATTATTGCTTGGCCCATTCTGACCCATGCTAACAGCTTGAGATGTATGTATCTATAGAAGAACTGTAGTCACTGTACTCAAAACTAGCATTACACACCTGTAGAGTATTTATTATCAGTGGTTTCATGGATATAATCTGCAGTGTCAGTAATGGAATGTTTTTCTCTGTCTCCCCACCCCTCATCTTCATTTATTATTGTTTATTATTATGGTGTAATATTAACAAATTCGTATCACTTCACTGAAAGACCATTTCACTGACACACATTTCACTGAGACCAAATCACCTTAAGTTCATTTCAGTGAAAGTTCATTTCACCTAAAACTCATTTCACTGACAAGTAGTACTCTAAGGCAAGTCAAAGGTGTATGTACTGTTTCCCACTGTAGTGTGGTGTTAGTATATATATATATATATATATATATATATATATATATATATATATATATATGGTTAGGGGTGGTGTGGGGGCACAGCCCCCCACATTGGGGGATGTAGTGGTGTATCCCCCCCCACTTAATTTGGTTTTCTGTTGTCTGGTTTTGTTTTACATTATTTGGTAAAACCCAACTAGGTGGGAGGCTACAGCCCCCACACCCCCCAGTGTGGGTGGCTGTGTCCCCCTCACCTTCCTCAACTATATATACTAACACCAGGATCGCACTATAGTGGGGAAAAGGACATATACCTTTGACTTGCCTTAGAGTACTACTTATCAGTGAAATGACTTTAGGTGAAGTGGGTTTTAGGTGAAATGAACATAAGGTGATTTGGTCTCAGTGAAATGGGTGTCAGTGAAATGGTCTTTCAGTGAAGTGATACGAATCCAATATTAACATATTTTGTTAAGTTACCATTGTCGCCTCACAGCAAGAGGTTCTCCCATTCAATTCTTGGCTGGAGCACCTTCTGTGTGGAGTCTGTATGTCCTCCCCATGGTCGAGTAATGTTAAAGACATGGAGGTAGGTGCGTGTATGAATGGGTGTGACTTCTTTGAATGTTGGGCATTGGGCTGGCTACTCGGCACTGTAAAAAATCCACTGCCACTCATTAGCAGACCGGAGTTCCACTGTGGCAACCCCATGTCCCCTAACCAGGAAAAGCCGAAAGACAAACAACATTAACATATTTTGTTAAAGTAACTATATTTTGGAAAATTGTGGTTTATTATTGTTATGTTTTATTATGATTCAACATTGACATATTTTGTTAAACTAACTGTTTTGTTGGCTTTATGCTTTAATTCTTACTGGCATGATGTTAACATACTGACTGTTATGTTATTTACTGTTGTGTTACACGTAATATAAATTACTATGTATCTGGATTAATTAAAATGATGTTCCATTCTGTTAATACTAACAAGGGTTTGATTATTACTAACCTTAACTTATTGCTCTACCTCATTTACCACAGCACATCAAGGTAGGCTTGTTCCAGCTGATCCTCCTACCTTCCCTCAACCGGCCATGGCACCGGATCACAGCACATCTGGGACCAGACCAGTGGGGACCCCTCTGCTGCCCCTGCACTACCTGTGGTGTTGGGTAGTACTAACCCAGAGGACAGGGCCAGGTCTCCCCCTGGGAGTGGTGGTGGAGGGGAAGTTGTCACCCAGGCTGAGCTATCTGTCTTGGTGCAGAAGATAATCTACATTGGGTTTGACCACCACCTGCACCAGATTGAGGGTATGTGGCTGACCTGGTGGGGCAGCCTCATCTGAGTGCCCAGCCTCCAGCACTGCCACCCCTGGGGCAGTGAAGGAGCAGTGCCGACAGTCCCATGGGTAAGGATTTAAATCATGCTGCTGCCTTGTGGAGACACATGGGACTTGGAGTCCACAACACTCTCCCTATCCAAGGTGTTCACCCCCTTCATGTGTCGCAAACTGCCCTTGTCTGCTATCTTGTCTGTCTGAAAATGCATCCTCACCTACCCAACTTACCTCCCCCACATGTACCTATGTCCCTTCCCCAACATTCCACTCTCACCTTAAAAAAAGGGCACCTGTCCCAAAAAATATATCGTCCCATACAAAGCTCTCCATTTTATACAAGTGTCCACTGGACACATGTAATTTGGTACAATTGGCTTGACAATGAATTTATGTCCTCACCCCTCTCTCTGGAGTTGAGAGCTCAAAGGCATGTACAAATTCTGTCAAAGTGCACAGCTGCTGCTGTACAAGAAATGGATAGATATGGCTCTTTCCTACACCCTGCCTGCATATCCATACCTGCCTTTCACTATGTTTTTCCTCTTGCTTGCACCCCATTTCACCACTTTCTTATCTCCCCATTTTTCTTTTCTTTTTATTTGTTTACCGCGTTGCTGCATGACACGCTACATCATGCAGCTTCACTAAGCTCAGCTAAATACAGATATAGTGACTATATGTGTTTAAACTTGTAATACACACTTACAAAATAAACACCTGCCCTGTGTTTTGAACCTGAGACCATTACACCTGCAGACCACTGCATTAACTTGCCAGCCCACACAACTCTTAATTAAAATAGGTGGTTTAAACAAAACATATTAATTTCCAGTTACAGTCATCAAGCGTGTTTCAGCAGAGCTGTGCACCAAGCCTCACCGGGCAAACTTGATTAAAAAGTAGTGGAAAAAATGGGAGTGTACCTTGGACTCTGGTGTGGTGTGCAATACACCACTAGAAATCCAAAGAAATAATAATGGATGTAAGTGAGGCCTGTGATAGCAGGTAAATGTGCCTTTCATCAACAACATGTTGAAAGACAACTGCTAAGGCATTAATGGCAAAATACATGTTCAACTGGGACCCTGGTGCAGACATACATCCATATAAAGCCATGCACACACTGATGGATGCAGAAAATGTATGTCACAGTCTGTATGTGTGCAGATATATCAAATACACCTGCTGTAGCAGTGACTCAGTAACTCAGTCTGTTAATTGCCTTCTAAACAGTGCATTTTTCCACACACAGTTCTGGGTTCAAATCCAGTGGTGTGTAGAAGTGAATTTACAGTATTGTGAAGGCAGCAATTAATGACTGAGTCATGCACTCTTTATCCATACAATGCATTTCAAATGACATATCTGCTTTTCGCTGATGGAACTCACAGGCCTGCAGGTATAAAGTGTCACGTCATGCATTAATATACATTCACAGAGAATGTCAACCCAGGTACTGGAATTGAAGGCCACTAATATCAGAGTGCACCACAAAATCTTTCCAAAGTCACTGTGCAGATTATCACAACTGCACAGCTAACATAAACATCGAAAGTCCCTGTTTATAACAAGGCCTGCCCTCATACATGCTGCAAATTACTACCAAACTGTAGCACATGGCCTGGCAGTTGCCCAAATGGTGGACATATTTTTATGTTTATATGCCCCATCTTACTCAAGGACACACCATACATGTTGCCTAGTACTCTGTTAGTGATACTGTTGCCTAACATGCTTACCTTAAACACATGCTTTAACTAGAGTGGAAAGGGTAACCTCACTCTGGCTCTGCCTCTACAACAAAGCTGACACAGCTCCCACAGTTACTCCTACAGCTTGTTGTCCTCCAAAGTGTTCACACTCTGCCTATGTCTATTACTTGCAGCAGCAGCAGCTGCAGCCTGTAGCACACACATCTCTATTTAAAGGTTTCTGCTACAGACCTACCCTCTGTGATGATATAGTCTCCTCTCCCCAGTAATGTCCAGCACAACATATCAGAAAGGGGCCCTAATATGCATGAAGGCCTTATATATTGTACAGTGGTTGCATGTCATTGGCTGATGATAGTGCAAATTAGCTATGTTTGCTGCAATTAGCATTTAGACCCACATATTGGTTTAGAGGCAATCACCTGCTGATGAGAGGCATGTTTAAAAAGCAAGCAGTTGGCTATGGGGAACCATTTGGTATGACATGTTCCTCACACACAGCATGCCTTTGTGAAAACTTTACTATCACCACATATCAACAGAGGAGTACTGCACTCCATCAGGCACGTAACTGATTTTGTGTACAACAGCATGCAGATGGGTGAATAGACTTACAGGGAATAGGGATTACAGCATTAAGCCTGTCTTAGTCCTGTGATAATGACATGTCATTGATCTCCTGCTGTCTTACACCTACATGGAATGTACAATATATCAAGGGTGCATTGTCTTTTGTCATTGTGGCACACTGGTCTTGTTGGACTGTCCCTTTATAGTGGTTGTAATAGCACACTGCTATTTGTGTGGCACTGTTCTTATGACATATTATCGGGGGGGTTGCCCATATGGCACACACCACAGTAGACTCGACTGTTGGGTGTATGAACATACAGGAGTATTTGTCATGGTACATATGAAAATACCTGACTATTGCTACTATGTCTGTTGTATTCACACACGTAGTATGTTTGCACACTGTGGAGTATGACATGTGAGCAAGCAGTGGAAAGTGCCAGCCATTTTGACCTTGCTGTATCTCTACATAGTGTACTTCCACATGTGTGATCCTGTAATGTGTTCCCCTTTTGTTGTGTTTCAGGAATAAAGTACCCTAGATGTCATGTACCCTTCTCAGATGTGAAAAATGCCATTATAATGGAAAGACTAAGGCAACATCATTACATCCTACTGTCCAGGGGAGGCAAAACAGTGAACAGCGGGCTGCACTGTGGGCAGACCTTGTCTATGATGTGAATGGCATGGGCTATCAGGGCAGGACATATGAGCAGGATCAACACCGCACAATGGACATGATCAATGCTGCACGACGAAGGGCAGCAGGTGTAGCCAGGGATCGTGTCATCACTGGTGAAGGTGTGCAATGGAAAAATCACTCTTGGTCACTGAGGAATTCCTGGTGAACCTAGGTACACACAACAGCTCCCAGGCATCCATTACCCCATACGTCATTAAGGTGGGTGCCACAGTTTCCACAGCAGAGGAGTGTGCAGATAGTCTTACTATGATCAGCATTGTAATACTGTAGCAGTCATTGCATCAATCTGTACATATTTTTATGTGGGTGTCACGTCTTTGTTCTTTGGGAAGGTTTAACCTCAGTTGTACTGTCATGAACATGAATATCTCTCCGAACACCATTATACTGGGTGACTTCAACTACCCAAACATTGACTGGGAGCACTACTCAAGTCCCAGCACCTTAGCCCAAAGGTTCCTGGAAATTATAAACTCAAATGCTATGGAACAACTAGTCACCACTCCCACAAGAGGGGACAACATACTAGACCTGATCATTACCAACATGGGGACTCTATGCTCCACACCAGAAGTATATCCCTCATTGGTAAGATCAGACCATAAATTAATTTCACTGGATGTCCACATCCCGACCCCAACCCCAGCCCAGAAAACCACAGTGAAAAACTTCTCAAAAGCAAACTTCTCACTTCTCAAAACCAGTGGAATCCTTCAAGGCCCCAGGGCCAGTGGAAACTATGGCCCAAACTGCAGAATCCTATATAAACGCATTCTACGGACATCTCCAGGAATGCATGGATCATGCTATCCCAAACAAAACCAAGACCCAATCATCCAAAGGCAGGCGTCCAGTCTGGTGGACCCCTGCCATAAATAAACTGTACAACAGAAGGAGGAAGCTACTACATGATGAGCAAAATCCCTAATAGGGAAGGCATCTCTGATCAGTACTAGCAAAAAATTACGATCCCTCATAAAATCCTCCAAGGCCAGCTTTGAGAGACAAATTGCACAGGACACCAAAGACAATCATAAGGCTTTTTTCAGTTATGTTAGAAACCTGGGATGCAACTCCCAGACTTGTTCTGAGTTGATTCTAAATGACAAAAAATACACTGAACCCACAGACATCGCCAATATCCTGGCAGACAGGTTCAGTGCAAACTTCTCCACCCCTCCCCAAAAGAACAAGTATCTATACCGGCAGAGGGCTGCCTCCCAAACATCTCTGATGCTCAGGTGAAGGCTGCCCTCTCCAAAGAAAAAAACACTGCTTCCATGGGACCAGATGGCGTCCCAGGTTGCGTCCTACATGACCTCCAAGAGGAACTAATCCCTCAAATAAAACAGCTATACAATCTCAGCCTCACTACAGGATATGTGCCCACAGAATGGTGTACAGCAACAGTGGTCCCACTCCACAAAGGTGGAGCCTCTACAGACCCTGGAAACTATCGCCCCATAAGCCTGACTAGCTTAGTCTGCAAGGCTATGGAGAGGATCATCATGGAGCTCATAAACAAAGACATTGGGGACCTACAGACGCTAGATCCTACCCAGTTCGGCTTTGTCAAGGGCAGATCCTGCCTTTTGAACCTGGTTGACTTCTTCGAAACAGTCACCAAAGCCATAGATGAAGGGAAGGTAGTCCACACAGCCTATCTGGACCTTGCAAAGGCATTTGACACAATACCCCACTCGGGCATCATAGATAAGCTATCCAGCTTAAATATAAACCCCTATGTCACAAGATGGGTTGCAAACTGGCTCAAAGACAGAACCCACAGAGTGAGAGTTGCTGGAGCCATGTCCGACTCGAAACCGGTCACAAGTGGTGTCCCACAGGGTTCTGTCCTGGGACCACTCTTGTTCGGTATATACTTTTCAGGTACAGGCAAATGTGGGAGGACTATGGCTCACCAAGTTCAGACGACTGCAAACTGGGTGCCATAATCAACTCTCCAGCTGACACAAACATCCTTCAAAAAGGTCTCACAGAGACAGATAACTGGTGCCAGTGCCATGGTTTAAAGCTAAATGCCAAAAATGTATAGTCATACCCTTTGGCAAAAACAATGTGCCCACAAATTACCACATATGCGGAAACCCATTAAGTACAGAGAAAGTTATTAGGGACCTGGGGACCCAAGTTGATAGCAATCTCTCCTTTGAAAACCACATTGCCAAAGTGGTTAGAAAGACCTTCTACATAGCCCACCTCATCACGAAGGGTTTCACATCTAGATCAAGAGAGGTAATCATGCCCTTTATTCATCCCTCATCAGGCCCATCATAGAATACAATGCCCTTTGGGATGTACCTTACCTGACACCTGCAGCAATTAGAAAGACCCCAAAAGTATCTCACCAAGAGGATCAAGGGTCTCAAACAGATGCCATATGCTGCTTGGTTAAAAAAACTCCAGCTCTACTCAGTTGCATACCGCCTACTTTGAGGCGATCTATGCCTGACATACAAAGCTATGTCAAATCCAGAATTAATGGACATGCTCCACCTCAGTAAATCTACATCCCTTAGAGCCACATGCTCGAGGGACTTGAACCTCAGCACAGAAATAAATAGAACTTGTTGGAGGGACAGGTTCATAACCCAGAGGCTCCCTTCGCTCTGGAATAGAATTCCAGTTCATGTGAGGCAGAGCACCTCACTGAATCTCTTCAAGAAGAATCTCGAAAGGTGGATGGGGGATCGTAGGTTTGTCCCAGGGATTACTCCCGTGTCACTATTAGACAGAGGCACAGTAAACTAAACCTTAAAAAGGGCACAGTATACTCAAATCAAGGGGTGGCGTAAGCCATACAGAATCGAGCTAGGCTTATAATTGCCCCAGGGCAGATAGCCTAGTATGAACCTATGAACCTATGAACCTATACTCAGAATGTGACCAATACAACAAGTAACACAGTAGCTACTGTAAATGTGAGATATATGGATGTATTACCTTGTTATGCTGAAACATGCATTGGTACTGACATTACCTCACCCTCAACATTTTACAGGTCCATCAGGTATTGGCCAAGGCCATGGTCCTGCTCCTGGTAAGAATGACACTGTTTTGTTAAGGAACATTTATATTCTATGAAAGTTAAGGACCAGAATAATGTCCTATTTAAACATAATTTCATGCATAAACAGAGTAGAATGTTTTTATTTTCCATTCTGAAACAGGTACTGAAGGATCTTAGAGGGGGTAATCACAGGAGTGTAGATGAACAAAAAAAAAAACACTTTGGTAGTGAAAGTTAAGAGCAATTATTCTAAAATGCCTTTTAAAAAACAAAAGCTTGAAAGGAAAATAAATTAGGCAGTGAAACGTGCATTTCAATATATTTGTTAAGATAGGTGTACTGGCTTTTTATGCATTGTTTTATCAAGTATAATTTCATATCGATTAATTAATAAGGTAAATTTTATTGGTCAAGTTTTACTTGATTTACTTGAAGTGATTGTTATAAAGGTCTTGAGTTGAATGTGTATTTTGTTCTGAGGAAGTCTTTTTTGGACGAAAGCAGAAAAGAAAAATGTTTGACTACTAATCCAATTGTGGGTCTTCATTATTATGAGTATTGGTGGATTTTTCACATAAAATAGTGCAGGTATTCATGTACCACTTTTTTCTTTCTCGTCACAGATCACTGGGGGATGGGTGGTTTGTGTCTGTCCCCTACATAACTTGGCATCAGTGTCTCTTTGGACTCTGATGATGATGGTGGCCACAGTGAGGCACAGGTGGGGGTGCTGGTGGCTGAATCTGTTCTAGAAGTAGACATCCCTCTTCTGCTTCCATTGTCACCACACATAGTCAGTATTCCCACACATACCCAGTCTCCAGAGGCCACAGATATTGTCAGAGGGTGGAGACATTGAACAGGAAAGTGTGGCAACTATGGCTCAAGTGAGTACAGACACTGGTCATAGCCAGACAGCTGGTGAGGTCCCACACAGGCAGATTGACATGGGTGATTGTAGGTGACCTGCTGTCCATCCACCACCTGTTGCAGGTGTCACATAATGGGTCACTTGGTGCATGTTTCAGGCCATCATGGAGGCACAGGCATGTTCTGAATGAAACACCAGACATATTCTTATGGTTGTGGATACAGCACAGTCTGACATCCATGACTGCCTCCACTGCACTGGGGACACCCTGGATCAGTTCACTAATATAGTGGATAGAAGCTGGGCTGAGTCAGTGTCTGTCTTGGACCGCACATTGTCTGTGCTGGAATGTCTAGTTGTGAGAACTCATAGAGTCTCTGTGGTATGCCACTATCCTGTAAGAGGGTATTGTGAACACATGACTGTTGACATAGCAATGGCCATAAACTCCATGCAAATATATATGTATCATTTCCATCAGTTAGACCTATGTACCTGGTAAGTAGCACATCAGGCACAATATGTGATGTACATACTCAGGTGTGAAAGAACTGGGCACACAGACATGGCCACACAGGTTTACACCTAATGTGCCTGAGGTCAACATGTCTCTACAGTGGTATGGCAGGAATCATATGGCATAGCTGAGGCCACATTCACCAATATGTGACATACTGTTAATCTCCACATACTCTACCCTCAGCATGCCAATATCTGAATGCAATGGCTATTTGTTGCTGTACCTTTCCAAGCAGTACTGGCAGTTGCACACAACAGTATGGTTCCTCACAAGGACACTTCCTGTCTTCGATATGTGTTCAAATGGGATTGTCTGCAATGTCATTGTGCATTGTCACCTGTGGCATATAGATTACTCAGAGGTGATCTGTGCCTTGCATACAGGGCAATGTGTGACCCTGCTTGATTGCATATGCTGCCTATCTGCAGGTGGCATAGTAGATGGATAACTCACTGTAAGGACATTAACCTAGTATGTGATGTTAGTACTACATGCTTGTTGGAGAGATTCGTCTAGCAGATGCAAACATACCCTTGACACAGAACCCTGCCTAATGGCACACAGAGCACCTCAGTGCACCTCAACAGATGCCATCTGTATGATTGGCTGGGCAGCCATCATCTCAACACAGGGAGTTGCCTGTGTCCCCCTTGGACTGGGGCAATATGTGCTGATCTTGTAACTATGGGTATAAATATGTCTATGATTGTGTGGATTGTATGGCTATTATGCTAGTTTAATTCAAACGTCCTATGGTTCCATAACATGATGTAAAATTCTCTAACAAGCTCACACATAAACATGGCCACATTGAGGCTAGCACCACTTCCAATCACTGCATACAAGACATGTCAAGGCACACACATAGTGCAAGTTAGCTATATGTAGATGAGAGCACTTACCTATGTAATGGTACACACTACAGATCATGGTACATGTTGTGTGCAAAGCACCTCATGTCTGCTAGTACTATCAGTTTAGTACATATTATGCTTGATAACATCAGCAGGCCTTGTTGTGGTTAGTCTTTTGGGAGGGGCACATCAACCACTATAAATAAAATACGGCAAAACCCTACCTATTGCTAAGTTATCTAGGTGATCATATTTATGCCATATGGACACACACACACACACACACACACACACACACACACACACACACACACACACACACACACACACACACTAAACAGCCTGGAGTGAGATTAAAACCCCTACCTATCTAGTCTTATTCATTATATATCACAGTACATATCGAACACACCACAGCTTAAGTGTGATACTACATTGTCATGTGGAGATTTACTCACCATTATTAGAGTATGTAGGACAATACAGACATCCACACACATATTTATGTAATTAACAGGGATGTATATATAAATGTAGTGGTGTGTGTGTGTATGATATGTATATGTGTTATGTAGATATATGGGGAGAGTCTATGTGTCATTGTGATATGTATAGCTATATATATATATACATATATATATATATATATATATATATATATATATATATTTCACTGACACACACCAAAAACCAAGTAAAAAATGCCAGTAATACGACTGAAGCAAGAAAACTGCCACAACCTTAGATTTATTCAATGCAGATCAGCTTCCTGGATTGAATGACATGATTAACATAAAGTGCTTTTTACAAGCACAAAGGTTATAATTAAACATATATACATTTTTTACTAGTGATATAAGTGTATAAATACATGTTTTTTTATTAATTTGTATATTGTAGTATAAAAATATTTTAATTTGAATTGTTTATGTTTTTTAAGAAAGGTGATGAATTTCTTATACATATTGCAGGAAGCAAGTGAGACAACAGTGGAGCCAATGGTAATGCCATTTCTAGTCAAGTTCCCATTAGTCAAGCAAGTTTGGTTTCACCTGCCTACACTAGAGGGAACGTTCCATCGACGGATAAGCATATAAATGTTTTGGCTTGTACAGACAAGGTATTTGAACAAGTTTTCAAAGAATCTACTAATCCTTTTCACCATTCCTCCAATGGAAATTACATTAACCAAGTAAGTGACAATGCTATTCCGTCCAGTCCGGACGAGTTTTCAGTTTGCAAAAAAGATATTTTTTTGCTAGAAAAACTGTGTACGAAAATTATTTCTTTACAGTTGGAAGTGTTTTACTTGGAAGAAAATGTTAGCTTAAAGTGTGTGCCGTTTGGTTTGAGAACCTTTAAGTTTCCTAATTGTGTGGTGCAAGGTGATGGCTTGTACACACAGTTAGTTGAACTATTTAATAACACTGGTTTGGCATTTATGAATACGCTTATTCAACACTATAAGCTTGAACTCGTATCATTAAAAGATCAAACAGAAAGCCTGGACACTAAAATTAGAGCATCACAGGCTTTCAATTCTCTGGCATCACTTTATTTTGGGATAAATGCAAAATTAGAAAGACACAGAGCTTCCATTGTTCAAAGGAAGCAAAAAAAGCTTAAGAGGGATCTTGCCACTTATAGTACAAAAACAGCGTATCCATTAAAAAACAAGAGAGGTACTATAAATGGTGACATTTCATCTAAGGATGTTGAAACATTAAACAACAATGATAATTGTTCAAATAAAGACATTGGTCCGAAAGTTGTTCCGCAGACAGTAAATGACAATGATATAAGTGGAGTTTCACCATTAAATAGTACTCAAGCCAGTACATCTTATGCACAGGCAGTTTCTACTGTCAATAAGTCTGGTCCTTTTTTAATGGACAAAACAGGGAACAAGAAAACTCCAAGGTGGTCCGGGAAGGTCCAAACGAGGAGCAAAGGGAAGGACAAAAGTCGCAAAAAGAATTAGAGTACACTATTGATGTTTGCAACTTAACCAATGATGTTTTGTCTAGTGAAATGACATCTGTAGTTAGAAAGGGTTTTTCTTTCATTCCCTCAAACAAAGTCAATATTCCCAGATTGATAGTTGATTTCAAATTGTACCTCAGAAAGTTGAATTTAAAGTATATTTTTGACGGTGTTAGTAAAATTGAACCCATGGATTTTGAATGTAAGAAAAAAAGTGCATATAATCCTTTATTGAATTCAACTTTAATGGTATTTGGTAAATTATGTGAACAGGAATTTAGAAAAATTCAACAACTCCATAATATGGAACCTAACTTAACATCTTCTGAGATGTCTGCTTTAGATATGTTAGCCAGTAATAAAGACTGGAGTGTTATGAAAGCAGACAAAGGGGGCACCATTGTTATTATGAAGTCTGCGGACTATAGTATAGCAATGAACTCTTTGTTGAGTGATCAAAATTGTTATAAAGTTGTTACTAAAGAATACATCAGCAAAAGTTTTTTGAGATTGGATACTTGTTTATTTGACTTATTTAGTCAGGGTAATTTAGATTATTCTGTATATGATTTTTTTTAGTAGTTGAACATCCAAAGCTGGCCACACTATTTGGTATTCCTAAGTTACACAAAAATTGTAAGGATCTTCCTTTTAGACCGATAGTGTTGGCTAGTTTTTCTAAGACAGAGTCTATTTTCATTTGGCTTGACAAACAGTTGAATCCAATAGTACAAAGGACAAAATCTTATTTGAGAGACTCATGGCATTTACTGGAATGTTTGGGTCAATTACATCAGAGTGATATGTCAATTAAGTTTGCGTCACTAGATGTAATATATTTATATACAAGTATAAATCAGACTATTGGTGTAGAATTTTTGAGGGAATATTTAAGTCAATATACCAATGTTGAGAACAATATGGTTAATACCATATGCGTATTAATGGATTTAGTACTAGAAAATATTTTTTTTACATTTGAAAACAGTTATTTTCAGCAAATCACAGGAATTGCAATGGGTTCTAGAGTTGCACCTAGTTTTGCCAATTTAGTAATGGCAATGTGGGAAATCAAATTCCTTGATTCACATTCATTATCAAAAAATATATTATTTTACAAAAGGTACATAGATGATTTGATTTTTTTATGGGAAGGGGATGTTGATTCCTTCCATACATTTGTGCATTATTTAAATTGTTCTACGAATTTTTTGAAATTCACTGTTGGTAATTTTGGAGACAACATAGACTTTTTGGATTTACATCTAAGTATTAATAAAGAATATATACATTTTGAGAGCAGCATTTTTAGAAAGTCCACTTTTGTCAACCAATATTTACACCACGATAGTTTACATCCATCTTTTATGAAGCGTGGTATAGTTAAAGGACAGTTAATTAGGCTGAGTCGTTTGACTAGTAGAGATGAAACTTTTCTAAATGCAACAGTTAAATTGATGAACTTTTTTGTGGAAAGAGGTTATGACAAAATTTGGCTAAATAATATATTAAGAGAAGTCATTGATCTCAGGTCCAGTAAAGCATGCCCTATGTTAAATCAAATCAATGACTCAAATGTAGTAAATAACCTTGTAGTCAGTGTTTGCAGTAATTACAGGTTAGCTTTTCCTATTCCAATTTCCAATGAGATGGTAATCATCAGAAAAATTATTTGGAATAATTGGAAGGTGGTGTTGGGTAACACTGATTTGTGTACTGTTATTGGTAAATTGCCACTTTTCACTTATAAGAGGACGGTTAACATTAAGACCATTTTAGAAAGAGGTTTTTGTGAGTACACTGATCAGACTACTTTCAATTTTGATACATTCCCTTGTGGAACTTGTAAACAGTGCAGTTACATTTCTGGTACTAATACAGTGTTTTTCAAGCATGTGAATAAGATCATTCATAGTAAAAGACGTTATACCTGTAAGACTAAAAATGTGGTTTATGTTGCTATGTGTGTTTCATGTGAACATTTTTATATAGTCAAAACTATAAGAACACTAAATAGGTGTATATATGAACACATTTTAGCTATAATTTGTTCAAATTACAAAAAGTTTTCATTTTCTGTATTAGAAAAAGTTAGTGATGACATATTTTCTGGGAATTTTAAAGTTATTTTGGAATGTAAAGAACCTTGTGGCAGATTTTATTCAGTACAGATCAGCTTCCTGGATTGAATGACATGATTAACATAAAGTGCTTTTTACAAGCACAAAGGTTATAATTAAATATATACATTTTTTTACTAGTGATATAAGTGTATAAATACATGTATTTTTATTAATTTGTATATTGTAGTATAAAAATATTTTAATTTGAATTGTTTATGTTTTTTAAGAAAGGTGATGAATTTCTTATACCTATTGCATTTGAAAAAATATATTAAGTGTTTTATGCATCTTATTGGTTTTTCAGATCACATGAGATGGTTCATTTAGTATTTAAATGATTTAAAATGTGTGGATGACATTTCTGATGAAGTTCATGATCATTAAAGTGGACGAAACGCGTTAAATCTAAGGTTGTGGCAGTTTTCTTGCTTCAGACATATATATATATATATATATATATATATATATATATATATATATTAGTATATATCTGTTTGACACTACGTAGCGATATACTGTGTATGTGAGACAGAGATAGTGACAGACAAATATATATATATATATATATATATATATATATATATATACGTATATGTCGGTATGTACAGACATATGTATACATAACAGGTCATTTTGATGATGGGGCAACAGAATTGCACTCATTTTAACTGTGTTTGGGCATGCCCAATACTTATAAAGTGACTCCAGGCCACACCTACGATTCTGTGTGTTACAGACCATACCTCTCAACTGTCCAGAGTTTCGCAGAATGTCCAGAGTTTTGGCTCATAATTTTGGTCTGTTCCTCACAAATGTGTGGTTTTCTGGCAAATCACTTGGACGAACTGAGGATTGAAGTCACTAAGTAATGACATACATTTGAGTTTCTGACTTCAAATCATTCAGAAAAATGTCTGTTGAAACAAACCCTGTTATTCTAGCAACTTTTTTAAGTTCTTGAGAGCAGTATTTAAAATATGCCCCTATTTGTGAGCCTGTCCCCCCATTTTGTTGGCTTTGCCCCGATTTCTTGCACTAAGTGATTGAGAGGTATGTTACAGACATTGACATCTGTTCCTGTTTCTGTAATCCTGCACTTCACTCAAAATGTCCACGGCATTCCCCAGCTGTCTGCTGTACTTAATATGTGACTGAGGTTCATAATGTTACACAACACACAGAATGACAGTATGTGAAAACACAGACATAGTAATACTGCATGTGCAAAATATGTGAATACTTCTAGATTAGAACCATCAGTACCATCACCAATGCTAACTTCCTTAATCCACTGAAGCACACAGGCTGCCAGACAGAGAGGAGTCATTCATCACACATTCATCAGGATAAATATGTGCATTGTTATTTCTGCTTTACATGGAACATACATTGTGTGAGTTCTGTGTTACAGCCCTGAGGTTACCTGGTCTGCTGATATACCAGTGCTGACTTAGTGTTAAAGCAGTTATATGGGAACACTGCTGTGTTGGGGGTGGGGGAACAACAGCACATGATCTGCTAGGATAGACAGTAGCCCAAATATCATGTGACCACACTGTTTAACATCTCTCTTGACTGATGTAGTGAATATTCCAACCATGAGGCCTAGTGATTATTAGGGGACACATATTGTTGGACTGGGCATTTGCAGTTTCATGTGGATGTTACAGCTGTCCAAATGGCCCACTATATTTCCTTGCATAAATGCAGCAGATCCATACATATGATACAGTGTTATATTAATCCTGACAAGTAATGTGTAGGTTAGAGACTTACCTTGCGAATGCAGCAGTTGATAGAACTGTAGTTCAGGGCTGACTCTGTGTGATGCAAGCAGTACACAACCAATACATGTATAGGTACAGATTGTGTGGGTTGCCTGGCATCAACAATTTTATTATATGTATGTGAATAGGAGTAAGGTGTCAGTCCCTAGGGCCCTAGGTTGTCAGTGAGTGTGCTATGCTTTGTCTCTTAGCAAAAGATAGGGTATACTGGGCATGCCTATGTCTGCCTACAGGGACATCATCAGAGGGTTCCTCCTCTGAGTCCTACTGTGAGTGTGGCTGTGGTGACCTAGGATGGTGGGGGCTGTGTATCCCTTCCCTTTGTTGATCCTGCTGCAGCTGTTTCTGCTGGATCATATTGTGTAGCATGGCACATACTGTGAATATCTGTGCACATGTGGCTGGAGTTACTGCAGGGCTCCCCCAGATATATCGAGGCACTGGAACTTTGACTTCAGAAGACCAAATACACGATCTGTGGTGTTCCTAGTTTGTGTGTGTGCCTCATTATGTTGTTTTTTTGTCGGTGTATGTGCATTTTTGATGGATGTCATTATCCACGGTTCAAGGGGGTATCCAGCATCTCCCAGTAAATGGCCATGTAGAATGTCTCCCCTAGCAAACATCTGGTACAGCTGTGATGCCTGCCAGATATGGGAGTCATGATAACTGCCAGGGCTGCCAGCACACACATTCATGATAATGCCCTGGGCATTGCACATGACATGGCAGTTGATGGAGTGGTACCCCTTGAGGTTGACGTACATTCTACCCTCCTCACCGGTGGTGACTTGATGTGTACATGAGTGCAGTCTATGGCACCCAGTAACTCAGGGTAGTGTGCTGCATGGTAGAAATGTTGCATATTGCTGGCCCTCACCTTAGGGGTGAGGGGGAAATAAATTTGCTTACTGGCATGTGGTAGCATGGAATTCAGGAACTGGTGGAGTACCCTGGATGCTGATGCTTGTGAGACCCCCATCATGTCCCTAGTTGGTCTTTGGAAGGTACCTGTAGCTATTATCCTAAGGGCTATACATAGCTTTGTTTCCACTGGGATGGATTCTCCTCTATTGCTGCTGGGTCTGAGTTGAGGGCGGCAGAGCTCAGTGAGTTCTTGTAGTATATCCTGTAGTACTCAACAACCTCTAGCTCATGTAGTTCCTGAAAGGTTACCCTGGGCCTGAACACTCTTCTCCTTCTCTGACTAGGCCTATTGTTAGCAGCTAGCACATACAGATGTAGCAGAAGTGCAGCAGCCCCTAGCATTCCTTCAGTTAAAATTCTCAAGTCTGTTCTCTGATGGTGCAGAGTTTGTAGGAAAAATCAGATTGTAGGGTGCATGCATACTTTATAGTGCTCTGCTGTAGGTGCTGACTCTGTGATTGGCTACCTGTTATGCATTGCACCTGCCTAGTATATCATTCACATCATTTAATGGCCCCAGTTTAAGTTAAACATGGGTCAAAACTAATTAATATGTCATTGGCTTTTAGATACACTCCGCACTGTGGTGTGTCACTTAAACAAGCACCCGTAGGTAAACATAGCTTAGAAGCTACTGCATACACACCCTGATAGTACCTGCTCAGCATGGCGGCATACCACAAAAAACAGGCACAGCTAAACTGAAATAAGCTTAGAAGTTATTGGACACACCCTCCCTTTGTGTCAGCTACCTTCTCTGTAAACACCAACATAGTTCTTTGCCTACATGGAGGGGATATGCAGACACGATTACCCCTTTAATTTATTCAGTAACTCCACCTCATTTGCACAGGGATCCATGCTCACATCCTGGAAACTGCATGCTTCAAAGCCCTGCCACGTTAGCAACAGCACCAATGCACCTTTGCAGAGTCTCCCTACAGGGTGCTGTAATACATTTCTGTCACATAATATTAATTTTGTTTTTTCCAATTTTTTTTTTTTATAAAGCATGTTTGCACACTGCAGCTTGCCATGCAAACTTCCCCAGATTATTAAGAAAATAAATGTAATTTAACTTATTTCCTTTAATTTTTCAGACACACAGAGGATAGTTTTGCTCGGTTTACAGTCAAAAGGTCAACGCTGACATGTCCGACAGCCACCTCCTCGACCATGGTAGGAGCGAAAGTCGGAATGTCAACGTTCATGTGTACGTCCATTCAGAAGGGGGGGGATTTAGAAACTATGGCCGACAGAATTTGTCAACATTGTTGCGTCGACCATACAACCTACCTAATATGTATGAGTCGACGTTATTTGTCGAGGAAATCACCGTTCACGTAAGTGATTTTTGTGCTTTTGATAGTAAACCGTTTCACTCATATCTGTACATGGTATGCCATTTCTGTCTATCTATCTACATTTTTACAGCTCCTTTTGTCTGTCTACATTCCTGTACATGGAATTTTTCCGTTTGCACTATGAACACTGACTCAGGGTCTGCAGAGTTGCCTGTCTGTTTGCTGGATTGCTTTACCTGCCTCATTTGCATGAGATTCATCTACTTATGAGATGAAATGTATGCCAAGGAACTTCTTGTGTTGGTGCCTGCATGTGCACTACCCAGCAGTGTTCACTGAATGTAAAACCTGTTTACTTTCATTTAAGCAGAGTGGCACGATGCCTACATGGTAAAAAAAAAAGAGCATGTAGGCTTTATTAAATTCCCCCTATGACTTAAAAATATTATCAATCTCTAATACTAAAACTGAACTAGTACAAAACACAGAACTATTGGATATAATAATTGTTCATAGATTATGATTCAATCAGCACATCCAATATGAAGTTCAAAAAGCCAGGCATAAACTAAGTCAAACAGAATATGCATGTAAGACCATAGCTCAAACCTCTCTACTCCCTAGTCTACTATATGAATGATCAATTTGACTAAACTATAATCCCTAAAGCTAATTAAACTGCAACAATCTTATAATAAAACTGAAAAGTTTGCAAGTAAGCACATTAACTGAACACATCACTGCCGTGCACTCATCCCTTAACTTGTTGGAGCTACCTAATCTATTAGCCTACAGTCACATTAAGACTACCCGGAGTATCCCCTCCAGCCCAGACAGATACCCCACCACCATCCAGTTATTAAACTGGTACCCACTGCACAGAGAGCTGCGTTTAGTGATATAACAAAGCTTACTCAAACTACATTGCTAAACTGTAGAACTCTTCCCAAGAAATACCAGAAATATCCCATCTCTTCTATAATTTAAAATTCCCTTGAAAACATACATGTCAGTGAAACAGTCCTGCACTTCTTAACATCCCCATTACTAAGTCACATTCTTATTCTAAACTTTTTCCAGCTATTTTTAAAATCCCAATGAAATTAAACCTGTCAGGAAAGCAATCTTGCCCTTGTACCAGAAACATTATGTGTACTTCTCATGCAGACCTTTCAAGTAAGGATCATAAAATCGTTATAATGTGACTCCTCTATTACAGGTCTCAAGAGAATAATTGTTGGGAGAAAATATGCATATGACTTCTCTGCTGCCTGTTTGCTAAAAGTTCAGCATGACCTATAAACTATGAAATAATGCAGAATGGTCTTTAAGTATGTGTGACCTTAGCATGCTGTAACTGATATAAACTGTACTTAACATGGTGATCACACAATAAATTATATTTGTGTCAATTGTATGTAGCATATTTTTATTGTTAACAAGTTCTAATTGATTGTGCAAATATATATGTGAAACTTTTTTTCTCCAGCTCTCTGCTTAAAATGGGCTTTGCCTAGTCAGATTTTTGCAGTAATAAAAGTTAATCAATTCAGCCACTTACCAATCAATATTCTTCTCCCTCTACTACTAAATGAAAATAAAAATATTTTAATGTCCCTTCCATCTGGCTCCAGGAAATGCACTTACTTCTAAACTTCAAAAATAATGAAGCCGTGATGTTTGCTACCAAACACAAACTAAAGCCATTCCTCCCAGAATTCTGTTAAACTAACCACTTCTGTAACCTTGAATCTGGCCTGAAGATCAACTAAACTTCCAGTGCAATTAAAGCCAAAATCTCCAGAATTGTTTTCTGGGCTAGGAACTCATCCCACTTCCTATCTCCATGAGCTAGATTTGCTACATGAAAGGATATACTGCAAGTCCAATTAGAATATGACCTTCCACAAAATTGTACTGCTTTTAAAAATACCTCATTTCCTCTACAAGCAGTAGCTAAGCAAACTTTCCAGCTATTTTTAAAATCCCAATGAAATTAAACCTGTCAGGAAAGCAATCTTGCCCTTGTACCAGAAACATTATAAGTCTCCTTCTCATACAGATTCATAACCTAGTCCCAAAACAGGAATACCACAGTCAGACTCTGAAATGCTAGTTGGCTTCATATAGAACACATAACTTAATTGCTGCTTGGTTCACTTCTATTCAAGTTACTTATTCAAGACTTATTCTCACAGAGCCATAACAGGTTAATTTAGTGCCCAATATCACTGGTGAACTGACTCCCTTCCAATCCAAGTTGAGAAGCATAATAATAAAAAAAGACACTTGCTGTAACTTCTACCACACTTTAATAACTGAAGCTGCACTGAAAAAAGCACATCAGTAATGAAATTTATTTTCATACTAGCCTTCAGAAATGTTGATATGGAAATGAATGCTGGATCCTGGTTGAACAATAATAGCAAGCTCTTAGTACAAATGTCATCATTATTCTGTCCAAACATAGTTAATATCAATTATGGCAGGTATCATACCCTTGAGTGCTGTTTGATCAATCCTGATATGGTGTGCGTGGATGCAGCCATGTCTGGCAGCTAGTACAAAGGTCATTATTATTTTGTATAAACATAGTTAATATCAATTATGGCAAGTATGATAGCTTTGAGTGCTGTTTGATTAAGCCTGACATGGTGTGTGTGGATGCAGCTGTGTCTGGCAGCTGTTGTATGTTGCCATTTTCTTCTCCGGGAAGCTGTGGGTTGTGGCTTGTGATCAAGGTTTACTGACGCTTGTGTATTAGGAAGAGATATTTGGTGTTTTAGCCTGTATCCAGGGGAAGGTGGTGGATAAAACTGTGACTAGGGATATTTTGGAAGAGAATAGTTTGTCTATATATCTGCTTAGTGAGTGGTGGGAAGGCTGGATGAATGTGTTATCTCTTGTTGTTGCGGCTTGTTGGGAGTTTTTATTTTTTATCTGTTTGCTCTCCATTCTTTTCCTGGCTGCTGCCTCACAGAAAGGGAGGGAATTTAGGCTTGAAGTTGCAGTGAAGTGAAGATTTGCTTCAGGTGTATCACAAGCCTCTGATATGCAGTGCACAGACACATTAACAGAAACAGATGTTCCCAGGTTGCTATGGGAACAGAGACAGAGTGACAATAATGCTTATGATTCTCAGCAATGAAGATTTTGGTTTAAAAAAAAAATATATATATATATCTATATATATATATATATATATATATATATATATATATATATATATATATACACATATATATGTTTGTATCACTTTACCAAAAACTCATTTCACCTAAACTCATTTCACTGAGACCAAATCACCTAAAGTTCATTTCACCTAAAGCTCATTTCACTGACAAGTATTACAATAAGGCAAGTCAAAGGTATATGTCCTTTTCCCCACTGTAGTGCGATCTTGGTGTTAGTGTGTGTGTGTATATATATATATATATATATATATATATATATATATATATATATTAAGGGGGGGTGAGTGTAGCCCCCCACTTATTATGGTTTTATGTTGTCTGGTTGTCTGGTTTTGCTATGCATTATTCGGTAAAAGCCTCCTAGGTGGGGGGGGCTACACCCCCACCCACTAAATATAAATACTAACACCAGGATCGCACTACAGTGGGGAAAAGGATATATACCTTTCAGCTGCATTAGAGTACTACTTGTCAGTGAAATGAGTTTTGGGGGAAATGAGTTTTAGGTGAAATTAACTTTAGGTGATTTGGTCTCAGTGAAATGAGTTTAGGTGAAATGAGTTTTAGGTGGAGTGACACGTACCCATATATATATATATATATATATATATATATATATATATATATATATATATATATATATATAAAATATAAAAGGGCTGTTTTAAACCACATGTGCACATATTGATGGTCTCTCAACACTTTGTTTACTTCATTAAGTTGATTTTTGATAAACAAAATAAATAAATAAGTGAAATTTTATATGTAAAATATATTTTGGTCCAAAGACATTAAGGACTTACATAAGAGTGGAAGTCTGAGTTATTGTGAAAGACTAAGAGCACTTGATCTTGTGCAGTACCTTTTGCAGTGGTCTGGGAGGTGAGCTTGCTCAGACATGTTGGGCATATGAGGATAGCTGATTCTAGGGATGTTTGGGGTTGCCAGGAAGTGCTAGAGAGTCATCAGATTTTCTTCATGGAAATATCTGGGGGAATGGAAGGTGTGTTGAGTGGTTCAGTGGAAGAGTGGCCACTGCATGGAACAAACTGGTAAAATGGAACAGGACACATATTGGTTTGGATATTTTAAGAACAGCCTGGAAACACACCACACAAACTAGTGAATGGTATTCTGGAAAAACTGGATGGGCATTTTTGCCTGTGCTTGAAGTACTGATATATGTGTATGCAAGGATGGAAATATACTTATAACAAATAAACTAGAAGGGTCTCATAATTTAAAGTCTATGGACTGTATCAACATGCTTGGAAGGAGCTAATAATAAGAATAAGCATAACAGCTTGTGGTCTCTCAAATAACTAAGCAACAGCCAAAAAAAAAAAAAAAAAAACACATACAATAGTTATGTAATGTATGATTTTAGTAAATCTAGACATAAAATATATAATTGTCATATAAGATAAAGCAGTCTGCTGAATTTAGAATTAAAGACAGGTTTTAATAACATGGGCTTGTGTATAATAACACTATTGTTTTAACTTGTCATAAATGACATACACTACACTGAACATCAAGGGGAACCATGATGATTTTCTTATATAAATAAATATGGATAACAAGTCATGTAATTGCTTTAACTTGAATTGTAGTTTTTGTAACTCATCTTGACCATATATAATACTTAAATGGTTACCAAGGAAACTAATGCTTTATACACGACATCAGACTGACAAAGTTTTTCAAGAGAGAAGCCTAGACTTGAAATGCCACAGAATGTAACAATCATATTCTGAACAAATAGTATTAAATTGACAATAGACACTTAGTTTAATAACATGGGCTTGTGTATAATAACACTACTGTTTTAACTTGTCATAAATGGCATACACTATACTGAATATCAAGGGGAAGCATGATGATTTTCTCATATAAGTAAATGTGCAGAACAAGTCATATAATTGCTTTAACTTGAATTGTGGTTTTGTAATCCATCTTGACCACACCTAATACTTAAGCTGTTATCAAGGTAACTAATGTTTTATACATGACATTAAACTGACACAATTGTTCAAGAGAAACAATAGAATCCTGAACTAGGAATGCCACAGAATGTAACAATTACATTCCAAACAAATAGTATTAAATTGACAATAACCACTCAGTTTAACCTTTGCTGATTATACAGAATAGAATGTTGCCATTTATATCTAAAAACATTCAGTATATGCCATAAAATGGCAATCTATAAATATGGAAAGGGAATTTATAACCATTAATCACAATAAGTGAATTTTTTTTGCTTTCAACCTATAATTTCACTCATTTTATAATAAGAAATGACAGATATGAAAATCTTTATGTGTAGGAAATGGGAGGAAGAGGGATGCACTGATAATTAAAATGCACTAACTTTCATCAATGTTCACATAAAACAAACTTGATGCTTTAAATAAGTTAGCAAAAAATAAAGTGATTACTTAAATGCTGGCAAACAATGAAATATAACTTCTGATATATCCAGTAAAATACATTGTATTATAAACATTAGGTATACATATTATTGCCATTTATTTATATTAAGTAACAAGTTTTGAAGGACTTCATCAATAAGGATGAATATGTTAAATAATTGTGTGCTGTAATCTTTTACTGTGGTTTATATATGATACATCCTACTTTACTATGATTCATTTGCTTGTCATCTATCTTTCATGTAAATATGAATTGCTTATGCAATAAGTAGACATTTATATTGTATTAGAATTCTGTCTAATCTACAATAGTACCATATCTGTTTAAAATAATATAAATATTGCTTATTCCTATTACAAATATTCTCCATATGATAATTCAGTTTATGGAGCTCAAATGTTCTGGATTGTCAAGGTATGAGTGATAATCTGATGGACTTAGTTTTATCCATCAGATTAGGAATGATTTTCATTCCATGGCTAGTGCGGATCTTAGTTTTGTTAACATTTATTAATTTAAATTTATTTAAAAAAATAATTTTAGTATGCCTGACCAAAACATTACTTTACTGGTAAACACTCAAAGTATAAAACTGATAATTTTGTTTAAAAGCTCAAACATATATTTTATAGTTATCAGAGGAAAATGTTTAATAGTCACAATAAAACAAAAAATACATAGTGTAAATAACCTAAGATGGAATTAACTTTATTAACTTTAAATACCAATGACTTAAACAATCCTAGAAAGAGATCAAATCTATTGAAATACTTAAAACTGAACAAAGCACAAATTGTCTTCCTTTAAGAAACTTATTTCAAAAGAAATGACAATTACAAATGGAATCCTAAGGAATATATGACATTGGCGCAATCCACTTAAAAGGCAAGGACAAAAGGGGTAACAATTTTATGGAAACAAATGTGATTGACCCAGAAATCATTTATAAGTATGAAGATAAAGAAGGCCTTATGGCATTAGTAATAGTTAAATATAATAACAGAATATGGACCCTAGCCAATCTATACTAGTTCCCAGGCATTGGAACAGGAACTGTTAAAAAACACTTGGATTTCATTTCCAGTAATTATAAAGGCAACTTAATATTAGGAGGAGATTTTAACTGTATATTTGATATTTCTGAAACTACAAACACAAGACTGCTGCATACATCTGCTGTATCAAAAGCTTTAAACAAGTGGGTATAATCATTTCATCTTGTAGATACTTTCAAATTTAAAAAAGATAAATATTTGTTGTTTTCCCATCAAGATCACAGATTTGGTACCCAAACTAGAATAGATAAAATATTTGCTGCTCATGACTTATACTCTAAAATCATTAATTTCTCAATCACTCCCTGCCCCTTTTCAGACCAAAATTAATTGATACTAAAACTTCAAAATGGGTACAAACCATTAATTTTTAACTCCAGAATTCCAGCATATATAACTAAAATTAAAGGGTTCAAACCCTGGTTATTATCTGAACTACAGTTCTTTTTAGATATTAATTACACCACAGGGATAAATAAAATAATGATATGGGACTCATTAAAAGCTTACATATATGGTAAAACCCTAACTTGGAATAAAAAAAAAAATCAGAGAATGGGATTCTGAATTATTAGATCTACAATCCAAACATTTGTCAGTAAAAGCTGAAAAAAATGAAAATCATTTGGAGATGAAAAAGAAAGTAGAAGTATTAAACAATAAATACAATACAATTCTAACACATAAAACTAATTTAGCTTTAGAAAAAACAAAAATTAATACCTTGGCCACTTCTCCCAAATAGCTACATAATTTATCCAAAAGAATCAAAATATAATCAAAAGCTAATAACATTAAAAGTATCTTCCATGAAAAGAAAGGGACAAATGTCTCAGATATAGGTGACATTCTTGATGCCTATAGAAATCACTATATGGAACATTTCCAAAAAGAAAATATACATATCGATCAATTAAATCTAGATGAAAAATGTTCTAATATAAAAAAACTACCAGAAAAATTAAGACTAGATCTGCAAGCACCCATATCCTACAAAGAAATTACAGATACAATAAAATAGGGTAAAAAATAATAAAGCTGCAGGTATAGATGGCATAATTATGGAAATATATAAACTTTTTCCTTCAAATATACTATCCCTCTTCCATAAAACTCTATTAGAAATTCAGTCACAAGCTTGAATACCACCCTCTTGGAGATATTCCTTAATCACACCAATCCTAAAAGAAAACAAACCCCCAAACCTCTGTACCTCATATAGACCTATATCATTATTAAATAATGACTATGACATATTTATGACAATATTAACTAACAGAATGAAAATACCACTAGCCAAAACAATAAATAATGATTAAACTGGATTTATATATCATAGACACATACAAGACAATATTAAAAGGATAATTTATCTTCTAGATTATGTTAATAAAGAAAATAAAGAGACACTCAGAACTGGCTTAGATATAGTGAAAGCCTTTGATTCCCTAAACTGAGGCTATTTATTCAAAATCCTAATGCTATTTGAATTTCCTGCATCCTTTGTTCATCTCCTAAAGAATATATATACAAATAATTTAGCATATATCAAGTTAGGCCCGTTTACCTCTGAATCTACACATATAAAAAGGCACTAAACAAGGATGCCCCATCTCACTGATTATATTTACTCTGGCTATCAAAATATTGGCAGATTCAATTCGTAACAATATAAAAATCGAAGGAAAAGATGTTTATGAAAAATACAATTCTAAAGTAATGATATTTGCTGATGACATATTACTAACATTATCTAATACAAAAGAGACATTAGAAGAATTAGATATATTAATTGACAAATTTCATATGACTTCAGGACTCAATTTCAATAAATCAAAATCAGAATGTTTACTTTGAAATAAAAAAAGAACTGCAGACTAAGGTAGATCACATCATAGGGAAAGAAGAATCTACCTTAAAATATCTAGGAATTGAGTTATGCAAGGATAATAATGAATTAGTCTCAAAAATCTGCAATAATATCATCAACACAATTAAAATCTCTGTGGAAAAACGGAACAAAATAATATTAACATTTGAAGATAGACTACAGTTAATAAAAATGGTTTTACTGCCCAAGATCCTATATATAGCCTTGGTAATACAACTGTTACCAGAAAGGAATATACTTAAATAAATAAATTCATGCCTAATAAAATGTTTATGGATTCCCAAAAGAAACAAAATAGCTTTAATATATCATATCAGACCATGGAAACAGGGAGGATTAAACTTTCCTGCTATAGGAACATATATAAAATCATAAATATCTAAAACAATCTCAGATTGGATAAGTCCAAATTACTCTGCAAATTGGAAAGAATTAACTGAAATATCAATAAATGAATTTGATTTACATTTACAAAAAAAATTAAAATATATAAAAACAATTTGCCATGCCACATATTATATATTAGTATGCGATATAACATAACTAAACCCACTAAAACTCGTAAGATTAATTATTACATTGACTCATTTAGGAAAATTATTAATGCAAATATAGATTTAAAAATCTGGTTTAATCTTGTAACACCATTTATAGTCACAAAGAACTTTCCAAATAGAATATATTGAGAAATTATTAATTCTTTGGAACAGAAATGATTTGTTTGTTGGCTCCAATGTATCAAAGAATTAAAAGTTTTAAATATGCAAGTAATAAAAACAACATACAAAATTCCACAACTGGCTAACTTTACAGAGACTTCTGTCATATTCACAAAATTTAAATAGAATAATTAACAATTCTTCATTTAAAGAAATACCTAAATTTACAAAATACATATATGAAATCATATGTAATGACTTTGACATGGGAAACATTTTTCAAAACTTTCAAAATTTTACAAAATATTGATAAACTATAAAACAACACCCAAAACCTCATACTGGAAATATATAGAAAAAGGACACTCAATACAGTTAACTGAAGATATTAAAACAAATATCTTATTATCAATAAAATATACATCATTTACACAATACTGGAAAGGTTTTAATAGGAAATGCTTGCACAGAGCATTCTTAACCCCAGACAGAATCAATAAAATTAGTTCTGCCATAAAATGAATATGTTGATGTGAGCAAGTACACAATGCAGATTGGAACCACATTTTCTTTGATTGTGTTAAAATTAAGCCATTTTAGAATGGTATTAATAACTTTTTTACAAGATTTATTTAATTAATCATTTTATTTAACTAAAGCTCTTGTATTATTAAATGTGAATGAAGGTCCTCATTTGAATAGGTCAAACACGTATCTAGTATGGACTATAATTGCAAGTTCAAGGAAGTATATAACAAGAAGATGGAATACAAACACAATACCAACTTTGGAAGACTTCTACAGCCTACTGATGACCACAGCATTATTGGAAATTAAAATTAAAGAACTAAGAATTTATCCAAAGCCATTTATCAACAACCCTTGGGGAAAAGTCTAATCATTGATTGACACTATACAATAATTGATCAGACACTCTGATAATGGATTGGACATACTTATAAAGTAACTGTATACATTAAGATCCATTACAGTGTCAGGCTAATGTAAATGGTGACATAGTTATTTAAGATGTTATGTATAAATACTATGGAATTCATTCAAATGTATTTCAAAAATAAAAAAAAAATTGAGAAATGAATGCTAGCAGTGAACTACCAACTGATTAGCATCTGCCAATTGCTCTTCTATAACCAAATGGCACAAAGGTCACACAGACAAAACATTCAATAAAAAAACAGCAACAAAGAGCCAGCCAAAGTAGAAGATTCACTGTGCAATACCTTAAACCACCTGCAGTGGAGGCCCATGAGATATATGCAAATGATACCTTAAAGACATCCCAGTGTTTTTAAATAGTCTCCCTTCTGAAATGTTGGCACTCAAAATGTCAAGTGCTAACAAGCCAAAAAAAAAAAAATAGAAACTCCAGGAGAAGAGCAAATCTTAAAGCCCCCCCCCAAAAAAAAACTTACCAGGTTCAAATTACTGTATGCAAGTCCGTTCCTTGCGACATTCTGACTCTATGTTTTGGGACTCAACATTGCAGGTCCCAACATTTCAAATGGTTACCATTTCAGCTACATGGCTTCTGAATGCTCCTCAATTTTTTTGCTTTTATTTTTCAAAGTCTTTATAGGTATATTTGGGACAAAATAGACAGACTCCATTAGATGAAGAAATGCTATGTTTCTGTCTTTTTTGATCTTTGTTAGTAAAATATAAATGGATTGTTTATCTATAGTTCAGCAAACAAAAACTGAAATTAAGCTGGCAATAGCTCCAAACAGTTTATTAAACAAACTTTAGTGCCTCGGCCTTCTTGAAGGCTGTATTGGCCGAGGCACTAAAGTTTATTTAACAAGCTGTTTGGAACTGTTGACTACGACCACAAACAAACCAAAAACTAATGAATAAACAAAAATAGCGAAAATAAACTGGAACCAGCAAATAAAACCAAGACGAATTTAATAAGCGCTTTCGGAAAAGCTGATACTTTTCCTTCTTCAGACATCTTGCAGCACAATTAACAAACCTTATATAACCTAACTTACAACTTAATTAATATTAATTAAGTTCAATTAACAAATTCATCAAAAACAAAATTGAAACAATATATTAATTAAAGCAGAAATTTAACACTTTACAAAAGAACCTTTAACAGCAAAGAAAGCTATCAGTTGCCTTCATGATTCTTTAAAATACAGATTTAAAATTGTTATGTTGTTATTATGAATTCATATAATAAGTTTAAATTAGAATCACTATGTAAGAAAAATTACTAAAAGGTAAGAGATACTAAATAAACAAGCATCCACCAAAACCGAGGAACAGTAGACACTCATAAAAAAACCCATTATAATGGAAAAGACTACAAAAACATATTTATAAAGACATGTTAAACCATACTGTCAAACTGATCATATGGTTTTAATAAAAATAGCATTAAACTTAAATTTACACCTAAAATAGAGTATATTAAATGTATTT